>NC_060902.1:13949272-14184272 GCF_014805685.1 Silurus meridionalis
AAAATGTAAAAAGTTACAATTGGGTCTTCGTAAAAAAGATCTCTATCGTATGTCTGGACTACCTGGATATAGAAAACGTGACTCTGTAGCCTGCTTATCTGATGCAGTATTATTTTCAAGCTTCTAATTCAATGAAACCAAATCTATTCAAATATATTCACAATCGAGTTTAATGCCTAGTACAGCTTTTCAGTGACCTCTAATAAGAGACATGAGGCGATTACTTTTCAATAGTTTTTCCTTTTTTTTTAATTGCACGTGTAATGATTTCTTATATATGGCATTGCAGGCCAAAGATCACTACAAGCCAAATTTGGACTTTGGGCATCATTAAGACATTCAATAATTCAGTTCTCAAAATCCCTTTGTGGACATAATACAGCTCAATTTTTCATCATGCTCACTAAGATTCTCCCTTCAGCTTCTTTTACATGTCGCAAGACTAAAAACAGAAGTGATCGAGCTTTTTTTTTGTGGCTGCTTCTAAGCTGTGGAACAATTTGGCTTTTATATGGTCAGACTCAAATCTGGCTGTTTGTAAATCTCTGTTTTTCATTGTCTTTGAATTCTTAAAGGAAGTTTTAATTATTGTCTTTTGTGTTGCTTGACTGATACTTGGTAGTGAATTTTTTATTTGTTTTTTATTATTACTTTTATTAAAAAGCACTTTGTTAAAAACTCATTATAAAATGTGCAATATAAACAACATTTTGATTTGATCTCTGGCCTAGATACAGTATATATGAGCAGGTTTTGTAACATGAAATATATTATTGTTATCATATTTAATACAATATTTGGAGCTATCTATGATTCCATCAAGAGCCCCAGTTTTCTTCATTATCCCTAAAGAGAAGCTAACGTATGTATCGTTAAGCAGCATTAGGCGGGCTGGGATTTTTTTTTTTTCTACCCCCCCTATAGTGCAGACATAAAGAATACAAGAGATTATTGGCACACACAGGGACAAACCTACACTTCGTATCTCCTCTGGTAAATGCCGTTTCATTGCACATTGGAGCATGATTGGCTCTTGAGACGCGATGATACTTGTCTGTCACCTCTTTAGCAGTAACACTGAGCAGTTTTTAAGGAGAATGCAACAGGAAAACTGCTGTAAGTGAAATAACACTTCGACTAACACTTTACTTTTGAAAACACTTGTGAACATTTTCCCCAGTAATGATTTGCATCCAAGTTTACAATATTTAAAAAAAGGCATCTTTATACAAATTCGTATATACAATGCATATGAAATGTGTCTCCTTCCACAAGCAATAGTGAAGGAGCATCTTTAAAACAGTGTCCTACACCATTAAGCGTAACTATATTTCATCACGCACGTGTTTTATTGCTTTCCGGTCTTCCTGAGTTTGCAAACCTTTTGCACTTAAGTCGGACGAGAGAATGCACTCGCTCTATTCCTTTCTCCTGCTAGAGGACTTTCCACCCCCACAAACACCCCCGTTCCAGACTTGCTGTCCTGCATACTAATGATAGCATAAAGCCACACATTTGCAGTCTGCACACCGGGGGTCCACAGATCAAAGATGTAGGACCTCAGACCAACAACATACTTACATGTACACACACAGACAGGCGCGAATACACACACAAACACACACTTTCCCCACCTTCGTTCCTTGCCAGCTGAATACAGAGTTATTGTGATTTCTTTGCCAGATTATTTGGTGATTTGTCAAGCTTCAGACAATGGAAAACTGCCCTCTAAACGTGTGTGTGTGTGTGTGTGTGTGTGTGTGTGTGTGTGTGTGTGTGTGTGTGTGCATCTCTCTCTCTCTCTCTCTCTGACTGTCTCTTTCTGTTTGTTCTTCTGTCTGTCTATCTTTCTCTCATACTCTCTCTGATGTTTCCTGTGACACAGTAGTTTGAGTAAAAAGATTTTAATCTGCTGTAGCAAAAGGTGCTTTTAGGAACCGGATAAATGATGGGAATAAAAAATTGTGTGTGTGTGTGTGTGTGTGTGTGTGTGTGTGTGTGTGTGTGTGTGTTTCTGCTCTTCTGCTCTATCCAAATAGCCTCACATCCTGCATACACACACTAATAAAATAAAAAAAAATGAAAAAAGGTTCAAATGTGTGTACACCACACACACACACACACACACTTTTTACTGACTGAACATTTTCTTCTGGTTGTGTATTCAATGTTCTTTCCACATTTACGAATGGAGTGTAACACGTGTAAGTGGCTGCCTGGGGTATAAGGTGTGCTGTACCTGTGTACCTGTGTATTCACACACTTTTCGTTTCAATCCACAGCTGAGAGCCCATGCCGTGGACGTCAACGGTAATCAGATGGAACCTCCGATCGATCTGTACATTTACGTCATTGATATGAACGACAACAGACCCGAGTTTCAGAACCAGGTCTATAATGGATCTGTTCCTGAGGTCTCCAAACCAGGTAAGAAAAAATGATGATGATGATGATGATCTGTATAATGACCAGAATGGGATTGTGATTGCTGATGGGGAACCTGCTGTTAATTATACAGAGCTACTGATAAAGTTATTGATGATGTCATGTACGTGATTATGACTATGGTAGCGGTTTACATTGCATTCCTTTCTAACATTCTTTAACAGCAAAGTACATCAACATCAGCATTAATAAACTACAGATCTCCACTAACACACTCCAAAATCTAGTGGAACATCTTCCCAGATGAGTGGAGATTATTATAACAGCAAATAGGGACTAAATATCGAATGGGATGTTTAAAAAGCAATATCTTGTGGTCAGATGTCCACAAACTTTTGTCCATATGTACCTAATACATGTGTATACAAGTGAGGCACAAACGCTTTGATTCTCTGGTTTTATGTGAGCTATTTCTGATCTAATAGCAGGAATCAGATCATTATGCCTAGAAAAGGCTGTAGAATTCTTCAATCTGATTAGCCGGAGGGATTTGATTGATTTTCTGTCGTATCTCTGACAATAAATCTGCCTGTAACTCATATCACAGATTTACATCAATGCCTGTTTTCTAATACATTAACGCTACGACATCGTTCCCGTATTATAACAGCTCATACACAGGGACCTGAATGGACGATGCAGCACATAACCTATGACTAATAGGAATACTTGTCTTTTTGACTAATTGTGTTGCCTTTTTAAATATGAAAAACGTTGTTTGTGGAACTGGCGATAGTGTTTTTTAAAGAGGTTTACTTCACACTTAAGGAAGGAGTCTCCCGTTTGTGCAATGGAATAGTGTCCTGGATAAATAATTTGCTATGGATGATCCATAATCGATTATAACCTACTGATGTCATTCATCACGTACCTACTTTGAGAAAGTACACAACACTCACTATATAAAATACAGTATTTGACAGTTTCATGTGCATTTGGTATTAACCAGTGTTTATTAGTTCTACATGCACCTGCTGTCTGCTGTGTTCTTCAGGTTTGTTTAAAGTTTCCTTCATTCAGGAAGTGTACTTTTTTTTGGAGCAGATAAAATAAAACGGAAGTTCATATACCTGACTGCTTGTATTCATTGATGAAAATGTAGCAACGTGCAGTAATATCAAAAATAAAGGATCGTGATACATCGTGAAGTTGAATTGAATCGTTCACATGATAACCGTGATCGTATCGAACCTTGAAACCAGTCAAGATTCACACCCCTTCTCTTTTTGGGATATACCAGTAATATAGTAAACCCTCATTGAATCTAAACCTGGAAATAACAATGCTGGACCACTTGATGATGATGATGATGATGATGATGATGATGTTGATTATCATGGTGATCCCTTTATCTAATCCAAATATTTTTACATCCTGCCTCTGGAAAGCTCCTCTCAGTCTGATCAAAGTGCTGTGCTGCTTTTTGTTTCTACATTCGTTTTTCCCATACAATGTACAGGTCACTGCGGAGGGGCTGTCAGACGAGAACCCGCCGAGTGTCCATTCGAACTGAACATTGTGTCCGTTCATGCCTCAGAGAAGTAGGCTGTCATAAGAACCATTTCATTTTTGCAGTCTTGACTGTATCTGAAAACTTTGCCCCTCCCGAGGATCTGTAAACTAGTGGTACGAGAGGGAAAGAAAACAAGTTTTTTAGGTCTCTTCAATAGAGCGTGGAGTTGCAGAATGCAGACCACTTTTGCTAATTAGCCGAGAAAAAGCTTTTCTGTCCGTCTCTGTTGCTGTGCCACCCAGCGTCTCCTCGATGTGCTTTCCGCAAACTAAAAACCGTTCCACGACTTCACTCCAGCTCAATCCAATCTCTTTTTTGGGATCCAAGCCATAGTGTGCAAGTCAGGTGAAAACGCAAGCTGTCAGGTGGTTCTTTGCATTCACGTGATTTGAATCTCTCCAAGGAGTCATTGAAAGGGAGCTTAACCAACACAATCATATCAAATTCTCTTGGAGGTAAAGACACCGCAGTGAAAGCAGAGCATGGTGGGAACAGGGCTTATCACTTTCCGCACATGTATATTCAATTATCGCTGCAATCCATCAGCGGAATGTAGCTCTTAAATGCCACTTTTCAGCGATTTCTCTTTTTTTCTGTTGAGCAAAGCTCCCATTGGGGGCCACATTCAGATTAATTGAATCTCGCCTTTTCTAGCCTACAACTAAGCAATCACTGAATTACTGTGCTAATCCAATTTACTTCAAACCCGGGACGAGGTATGATTCAGACTTGGCACAAATTAAAATCAAACTGAATGTGTTTTTTTTTTTTCTTTTTCCAGTGTGTGTGTGTCATACTGGATGAAGACGATGATGATGGTGATGTTGTTCACCCGCACGCTATTAACTTCGCCCCAAAAGCTCTACTATACAATTTCTATTTGGTCAACTTGATTCATTTATACTCAAGTGTCAGAGGGGAAAAGTGTTACAGCCATTTTATGCAAATCAGCCAGAAAATGTATTTAATGGCAAGCAGTTAAGACGTGTGCATAAATTAAAAAAGAAAACACTTGAGGCTTTCACATAGCACCATTATGCTGTTCATGTAAAAGAACCACAGAGTGCTTATTAACATTTTTCAAAAGTTGTTGCATAATGTCCAAAATATAGGGAAATGTGACCGAGTATACATACATTGCTCAGAAAGAAAAACCTTCTAAAAGGGTACAAATACAGATATGAATTGGGAGAAATGCTGTTCCATGGCATGAAAGGTTCACAGAGTATCCAGTTGAGAGTAGAGGGACTGTGATGCAGAGGTGTGAAAAGTCTTAGAGTATCTGAATTGAACTGTGCATGAATATTTTACTTTTGCTGAATGTAGGCTTAAAGATGCACAAGTCCTCAATAATAAGACACATGTTAATGAAAAGCCTACACCAGTTGATTTGTGAGGTTTAATTTCCTAAAATACAACATAAATTGTATCAACACTGCTAAAACCATCAACAGCCTTTATTCAATTCAATTTATTTTTATTTGTATCACGTTTTCATATGTTTAACAATGGATATAGTCTCAATCTCATCTCACAGAAATGATGCGGTAATTAAGAATGAATAAAATTGTTCCTTGTAATTGCAAGTTTGTCTCTTATGAGCCAGCCGGTGGCAACAGTGGCATGGAAAAACCTCCTGAGATGGCATATGTCTGCAACCTTCAGAGCCCTTGAGACCCATCCTCATCTGAGTGGCACTAATGTCCATTTATTATGTCATTATGACAAAAGTAGTAGTGCAATTTTTGAAAAGGGATCTTCAATTAACAAATAAAATTACAGTATCACATCACAAAGTAGAAGAACCATTAGTATTCAATGGACAAATAAAATGGCGATGGTCTCTTTTGCGGAATAAATGAGGCACTGCAGAAATGCAATCTTTATTGTCAATTCAAATATTGTGCAGTAAAAACTACATATATTGACTCATAAATGTAGTGAAGTGGAAAGTCACTTATATACTTAGTAAAACTAAAAAGTAGCCAAAAATGTACTTAAGTACAGTAACAATGTACATTTACTCACCACTGCTGTGATGTTGTAGGACACAACAAAAATGTAGCATGACTGGAAGGTGTTTCCATTGTTGCCCGTGTGAGGAAGCAGTCAGATATAAAGAACCACGCATTGCAAAACAAAGAAATGTGAGCAGATCATTTATGTGACTGTGCAGCATGTGCATTTACAACATTCTTTTATTCATCTTTAGTAACTGTCTGGTCAAAGTCACAGCACTACTAGTTAGGATGTGAGTTTCTTTATATTTTAGGAAAGAGAACCAATCAAATTCACAGGCATGTACAACCAAAAAGAATCAATTATGCACATCTTTATTTGAGACCAAACATGAGATTAAAGAACTCGAGATAGAATTGACATCCATTTCTACCTCCAGTGTTTACTGTATGGATCGGATTTTTAAAGGCAGGTACCAACCGGTCTCGGATCCAGTCAGGGTCATTGTGTTCCTCTCCCTGATCTGTATGACGTATGCACAGTTCTACATTTTCTACACTTCCACTAAGCCGTCCTTTGTGTAACATCATGTTTACTTTTCCGAGACATGACTCAAAGGCTCGACTCTGTTCTCGCAATCTGCTAAATGACCCTCGAAGCAGGGTTCCTCTCAGGCCTTGTTGAAGTTAAACAGCCTAGCAGACTGCTTGGGATAAAAAAGAACGTCCTAGAGTGCACTTGGGTGCCCAATTTTTCCAATGGCAAGTGGAGTGGTGGGAGGAAAGTTTGCAAACATTACGAGAGTAGGTTTAAGCACTTTCTTTTCCCCCAGACCGGCAGAGCGACGGGCTTCATTACACTTTCACGGCTACTCTCTGGAGAAGAGGAAAATAGGGGATGAAGATGGATGAGAGCAAGCAGGAGAGAGAGAGAGAAACACACGCAAAGATGTTTCAATTGGCTTAATGGACGTGCAGCAAGGTTTCGGCCCCTGGCTTCTTTTGCAGGAGAGCCCATTTGCCTTATTATGGTCCTCAAAGGAGCTGTAGCAGCAGCACAATCCCACGCCGAAAGATTTACAGGGTAAAGAAGGGTAAAGACCGGACACAGCATCCTCTAACAGTGTAGACGTCGCCGCTGGCTTTAAGGAATACCTAAGTGGCTTTTTGCAGCTCATCCATTCGAGCCAGTCGAGAGCTTGATGTTAGTTATATTTCTAAACAAAACTGTGGAAGTGACACAAGTGATGGACGCAGTATAAGCACGCTAATACGTTAACTGTGGGAAGACGATGATGAAAAGGGTGTTTTCTACAGCAATCTCGTTCCAGATCGGAATCGAGCAGAATTTTAAGGTTCAAATTGTATTTAATTGCTCGATTGATTTAGGTCATCAAATATAAAGTGTAGAGAAAATGAAAAATTTTTAGGATGTATTTTCAACTTGACCCTGACCAGAATAAATTTCATTAGTCAATTAATAAAGGGGAGGAGGCAAATATTTTTAGAATGGATAAATGCGTATAATACTTATAATGTATTATATCAATAGCAGTCACTTAACGTATTTTTCGGACTATAAGCCTCTACTTTTTTCCCACGTTTTGAACCCCGCGGCTTAAACAATGAAGCGGCTAATTTATGGATTTTTCCTGGGTTTTTTCTGGTTTCACAAACTTCAAGCCAAAAAACTGAGCGACATAACATTAGACCAATGAAGTTTCCTAACAGAAACGAAAAAAACGCACCTCACCTGTGTTCTGAGCTGCACGGCATCGGGAGAAAAGCTTCACCAATGGTGATTTTTAAATGCACCACGATGCCAAAAGAAAAACTCCCAAAATAAATAGTTGTGAAAGGAAGGAGGAAGACAGTGAACAATGAATTTCTTGGTAGGCTACTGTTTAGATACAAGCCGTTGTAACGCGTTGAGTTTGGGTGAAGGGATAGCGCGCTAACTCCAGTTGCAACAGAAATCATATAAGCACAGACAGGTTTCCAAAACTCATGCTTTTTTATTTTTCTTGGCAACAGCGTTACGGGTTAGTCAAAGAAACTTAGAAATAAGCATCAGAAAATAATAAGGACATATTCCTCGGTCTTGCACACATGCAGTAATACCGGAAAAAGGCTATTCCCAAAATGCCGCTCTGCTCTTAAAGGAGCCACAACATATTTCACCCGTTACACCGTGTAACAGACACTCTCTTTCGTTAAAGCCTGTGTAAAGTTCATTAGTTTAAAAATCTTTGTCAAACTCAGTGGGTGCGGCTTATATATGCGCTTAATAGTCTGGAAATTACGGTATATACATTTTCTCCGTAAGCAAACGATTTATAGATAATATATATCTTCACCCTAGTATAGACACAGTGATGTAATTGCTGTTTTCAAATCAATTCTTAAAATCAAGGCATTACAAGCAGTTGAGGTTTTTACAAGCTTGTTGGTTGTGGCCCAAATTATTTTAAAGGACATGTTCTTTTTGTATCCAAGCCTTTTCCCATCCTTCCCATTTTTTTTTCCACCAAGTGATTTGTATTTAGTTTTATTCTGCTTTGTATGTCAAATGTCCATTTCCTGTCTGGTTACTTTTAAGCATCTCAATTTAAGTCAAAAAGCAATTGGATTTCTCAATTAGTTTTGCATTAAAGACAGTTTTCTGCATCGTTTTAACTCACTGAATAACCCATGTACAGAATTCCACTCATTGCAAATTGAATGTGACATTTGACATTCAATTCAGTTCTCCCCCTTCTTTCTGTCGTTCGCTTTTATGGCTTATATAAATTTGACGGGCAATCAAGCTATCCTCTGCATCCCCTCCCCTCCTCCTTGTTCTTTCACTTTCGCTTTTTTGGCTGTTCGTGTTGATGTAGCCCCATCAGAAGAGGCCATAATTGTTTTTCATGCTCATCCTTTGTTCTCTCGTCTCCTCTGGCTTGGTGTCAGATCCTGCTCAGAAATGTAATGAAGTTTGAAATAGAGCCCCCAGCCTTGATTATCCCTTCATAGGTGTTTTGTCATGGAAATGATGGCACTATCTCCTAGCAATTACACCAGATCCAGTGCCTCCTGTGAAGACGTAGTTAGTCATTAAAGCCCTAAATCAGTATCTGCCAAAACAGCGTCACACGTCTCACAAACAGCTCAGAAGTGTTATTACGAGCTTGAGCGATTTTTCAAGTGGAAGATCTGAGCAGATGGCTGTGAGCTCAAATCCCATGACTGCCAGAAAGCTACTAGCTCTTAAGAAAAGGGTTTACCATTGGCTGCTGAGATAAACGGCTGATCACCCCTGGCATAACGAGGACCTGATCTTATGAAAAATTCAACCTGGTTTCAAAAGAAATCAATAGAAATTCAACAAATGATATAAAGCTTTCATTCAATACAATCTCTTCCTGTTCATATTCAGACCTGCCACTCTGTACAAGCGTTGCTTCATCATAATCTAAGTCTGGAATGATTGCGCCATTTTTTAAAAACGTAATATTAACTGACTCACTGGAAGCTCCGCCTCTTTCTACCATCTCACATTAGTTATCAATTAATCAGCACTCTTCTCTCTTCTCAAAGTGACTTTTCGGCTTAAAATGTCTTTGGCTTTTCATCAAGGTAAATGGAGAATGTGAAATAAAGACAAGTGTATATGTCAGACAAGTGTATATGTAACAGCACTTATCTGCATTCATGTGGGAGGCAGTGAAATTTGGGCTGCCAGATTTTCTGGCAAAAATGGTCATTATTCGTCTTCACGGTTGGCACGTCTGCATATTTCATGCATATGAATGAAATCTATCCTCACCCCCCAACCTCAACCTTCATTTCCTGTCATAATTTTGGTCATGAGAATTGCTACTAATGTCCAAACCTAATTTTGGAAGAATTTGAACAAGCAAGCATGACACAAGAATGATTTTCTTCTATATTATAAATAAAGTTGTGCATCCTCTGCATCTGATCTTTTAATCTCTCATGTTGCAAGACATTTGTGCTTTTGAGTTTTGACCAAGTCTATCAGCCTCACACGTGGTAATGTTTTGTAAGTCCCTACGTGCAGCCTGCCATTTACAGTGATTGCTGATAGGGTTTGTTTTCCGAGGTGACTGGAGACTTGGAGGCCACCGATAGAGAACTACCAAGTGGCTGGAACATAACATCAACAGAATGGCATTAGCGAAGTGCGCCAGCGTGACATTTCGCCCACGTCTTTGGAAATAGCGAGGTTTATTCCTGGGTGTACGTGCGCAGAGGATCCGTAATTGCTCGCCCACATTTGAGATGGTGGGTGACAAGCTTGTCAAAATCAATAATCATGCTTTAGGGGTTAAAGGTTATGAAGTACGCTGCCCACACACACAATTGAGTCATGCTCAAATTGCAGTGTTTACGTTGAAGAACAACACCTGACAAGTGCCGGATCATTAAGTCTGGTGTGTTAATGGGGCGAGCGAATGGAAGTGAGACAGGGAGAAGCATCGCCACAAAGACCTTATTAACTGACGCTCCAAGTCGGAATCCATTTAAAGTGTGCGGATGGTTTTAACAGCAAGGAAAACAAGGTGCACAAGGTGCAGTGTCAAAAGTCAGAGGAATTTGATCTTTACCGTGTAGAGAATCATGTGATGAATCACTGAGCCATTACTGTGCTCAGGATGAAATTAGAAATCACATATGCTTGTTTTGAACGTGTCTGCTCATAATTAGTCATATCTCCACTGACAAAGAGCCAGAAATGACATTTTGAAAAGTGATTCACACAAAGGAATTTGTTTTCATATTTGAAAAAACGGAATGAGTCGTTGTGCCAGCGATGCATTCAATCGAATTTGTGAATTTTCACGTTCTCTCCACAGGCACGTCGGTGATGCGCGTTACGGCGATCGACGCCGATGACAGCACGATGCCCAACGGCCTGGTGCACTACAGGATCCTAAACCAGAGTCCACACATCCCAATTCCCAACATGTTTACCATCAACGGAGGGACGGGCGAGATCAGCACCATCGCAGCAGGCCTAGACAGAGAGGTGCCTTCTTATTCTCTTATGCTAAACCCATTTTTGTGTGAAAGCCATAAATGCTTGGTTTAATGCTATTTTAGTCCAGCACACAGGATAATAATAAGCTTGTAAGCATAATAGATGTTAAACTGGGAGCAATACAGGAATAACACAGCTTATATTTAAAGGCTGAAAATAAAACAAGATAAAGATACACTGAGACCAGTGTGGACAACCAAAGACCAGTCTCCTGTAGAAGACAGGATTCGGTAATTAATCTTAAGAGTTTTGCACGTATTTGGTTTAGAGCGTTTAGGAGACCAGGCTGACTGAAGTCAACAGCGTGAATAAGCTAGCGACTGGCTTTGTTGAAATCACACGTGCAACATAAAATCGGTTAAAGTTTTAAAAACACGTTCACATCTCAGTGCCAAACATAATTACATCACCATTCCTCACTGAATTATTTATATTTTTAGAATTACTACATTATTAGCTTTGTTTCAACCTCATTAGCATTATCAGTACAACATTATTAGTATGGTTACAGCATTGTTAGTATTATCTTTACTTTATTAATAGCAGTTTGGGTAGAGCAAGCAGGCTCATTGTGGTCGGATTTCATTTGTTTGCATCCGAATGCATGAAAAAGTACAAACGCTCGCTCTGTCTAGAACCGGTGTTACACATGCATGTCAGATTATCATACCGTTAATTGTTCATACACTAACTTGAAGCAAACGATATGAATCCTAATGAGTGATTTAGTTTGATTACCTATGAATGAGGTCATCAGGAAAAAGTATGACTGCTAACTCTTGGCCTTAATTTAGCCTTTTGAAGCATTTTCTACATATTAGCTCATGCAGATTTTATGCGATTTCACTACTTAGACTTTGTATCACTGTGAATGTGTGCATCTGAGAGTGTGTATGTGAATTTAAAAAATGAATTAATCTCCATGCTGGATGAGAAACTTTGCCCTCTGGTTCCAAAAGAAAGTCTAGCCAACAGCCTTGAGATGCTCAGGGCCATGTCTCTGCTCTGCTTATTTTTGCCTAAAGGCTTTTCGGAGCGAGCCTGTAGCTCTGCTTTATCGACATATGCTCATCAAAGGCCATGACCTCACTCCAACATTCTTCTCACTCTCACCTACCTGCTCATTAGCATGTTTCTATAATCTCATACACACTTTTTTCTTCACCCTCTTTCTTTTTATAACCTAGGCCTCTTCTGCCGTCTAAATCTGTGCCTAAGGTTTGTATGTTATGCGAGTAGACCTGGAGATTTCCTTTCTGTTTGTGCTGTCTGATCCCTCACTTTCTCTCATCAGAGGGCCAAATGATCTCACTCTTAATGCCCCCACCTCCAAAAACCCCAGTTGTTCTCTAACTTTTAGATTTTAATTAAATCAAAGATTAAAGATTTTCAACCAACACCAAAATATAATATGAATTCTTCACATTCTGTTTCCTGTACTGTATACTGGACTTCAAAATTCCTACAAATTATCTAAAACTTTATTCTAAATAAAGAAATAATAAAGAATATTTAATAAAGAAAGTAATCCAATTAAAAAGGCCCTCATAAAATCATAATAAAATAATCAAATGACCCAGTAGATTGTGAGGGAAAAATATGATAAAATCGTATATGGCCGTTACATATCGGTATTTGTACCAATAATATTTAGATTGTCTTACATTTTGTAATGAAAGCAGGGTTCTCAGTAGAACTCCACCTGAGGTTAAACCAGATTGATTCATATTGCACAATGATACTGTAACATAGCAGCTTGTAGGAGAACTTGACTCGAAAGAGAGCTTTTGAGAGAAACTGGAAACCATTCTGATCTGTGAGAAGAACAGTATGAAGTTCTGAGATCAAAATCTATAACATCCAGGTCAAGCAGAAAGCAAGAGAGATGGGTGTGATTGATTGGTTACGTTCTATGACCCCTCGCGGATAACAAGAAATCGTGAGGGTTTGACTCTCTTATTTTGATGGTTTCTTTTTCAAGGTATATTGTACATGTACTGTACTGTAACTCAACAAAAATTGGAAATTACTTACAAATTACTCATAAATGTTTTATGTACTACATTAAATGAAGAATACAATAATAAAATAGTTTAAAAAAAATTTGTATGTAATTTATTAGTACAAACTCTGTTTTAAAATGTTACTCCGGACTTTCAAGCCACTCACGGCTTCTCGTGCTTCCAAATAAAAAGTCGCGAACTATATATATATATATATATATATATATATATATATATATATATATATATATATATATATATACATTATATATATAAAACAACAAAATTAATGCAGTATCGCAAATTCATTTTAACGTCAAAAATGTTATTAACGCAAGATTAATGCAGCGCGCATTTCTGTTTTACCATTTTTAATTAAAAATATATATATAAATAAAAATAAAAGAGACAAAATTACCACCTTTAACACTATTCTACCTTTATACTCTTCATACTTTATTGTAGAATCATGTAGATAATTTATCAATATTTTACAGTAACCTGTGTTTATTCAGATCCCTGTTTTTCAGGCTGGTGTACAGTTGGTAGATACGCACTATGTAGGTCTTGATGCTACAACTGTTCTCTTTGTATCTCATGATACAACTGAAGCAACAACCATTAATCACTCCGCCTCCCACCTGTGCCATTATGGCGAAACTAGGGCACACCGGGGTGTTTACATACCGACTGTTACTGTTAATAATACGCCAAAATGCGCACACACACACACACACACACACACTCACTCAGACAGACACACACAGAGTACGGAGCATGTAGAACGGTTCATGCACAGTCACTCTTCTTCAAAAACGCCAATAAAAATATATATGCAAACACTCCAGAAACACAAAGTGCCACAATTACGGCAATAACCCCGTGTGGAGATAAACGAGCAGGGATGCGCATGTGCACTCATTTAATAGGACTCCCAGGAAGCCCAAAAGAGCTGGTGCTCCACTAGTGCAGTATTTAATCAAAAGCTCTGGAAATGTCAGCGTCCGCGCCACAGGACACGCCATCAGATGGAGCTGGATACTGCCGAGAGATGAGAGATTTATCACACACACACACACACGCGCACACACAAAGACACACACGTTTGCTCATCAGGAGGAGGAAAGAGCTTTCATCAGTAGCATGATCCTAATTGGAATATTTATGCAGTAATTAGTGAGGTGAAGGAGCCCAGTGCAGAGGCATGCGACTGCTGGGATTGGAGGATCAGTGTAGT
This sequence comes from Silurus meridionalis, assembly GCF_014805685.1. Classification (NCBI taxonomy): domain Eukaryota; kingdom Metazoa; phylum Chordata; class Actinopteri; order Siluriformes; family Siluridae; genus Silurus; species Silurus meridionalis. The sequence continues at coordinate 13,963,473 of NC_060902.1, forward strand.
GTCATACAGGACTGATCAGAGGGGCATAGCAATTAAACCTCTCAGCTAGAGGAAGGCTGACCTCTGCTCGAATCTCACCGCTCACACTGCATCATATTAGTTTCGGATCGCAAAAAAAGTCTTCGCAAAGTTACACTCGGTCTTCTTTTTGTTTTGTTTCGTTGCTATTTTGGATTAGTGAGCAGCTAGTGGTAGTTTTTCTAGCTGCAGTTTTTGAAAATGGCTTCCTCCTGCTGATTAATAGTTCAAGCTTCCCAAATATTTCTACTGGGCAACTTTTATAAAAAAGAACTTTTGTTTGAAACAAACTGCAAATGTGCAAGAATCTGCACGAGTCAGTCACAAAACAAGGCCAAGATTTGAGACGTGTTTTGTTTGACTGCAATTGTTTGTTTGGGTTTTCTTCATCTCCTTATTCAATCATTCATCCAACTTTATCTTGTTCAGGATCAGTGCAGATCTGGAGTCTATCCCAGGATCACTGGCTATGCACCCTGAACGGAATGCAGTTAAGATAAAACAAAGTCTCTTCCTGAGAGGTTCTATTTTTCAGTTTGAACATAATCTTGCTAATCAAAGTGTACTGCATTCGATCGTCTATGAGGGTGGGATTCGAGACGGCTCAATGCCGAACCTACTGGCATTTCATTTCCACTATGTGTTTTTTTTGTTTTGTTCTGTGTTGTAACAGACAAAGTGGCTAGAAGTTATTTATTTTCAGAGAGGTGGTAACTTTCCAGCAACAATGGGCAAGTGAGCTTCTTCATATAAAAGAAGGATGGTTAAATAGATAGATAAATGGATGAATAGATGGGTGGGAGGGCGAATGGATTGATAGATTGACAGATATACGGACAGACAGACAGACGGATAGACAGACAGACAGACAGACAGACAGACAGACAGACGGATAGACGGATAAATAGATAGATCACTGACTGTAAAGATGTAAGTATTTAATATAGGCAAATACTCATCTGAACGCTTTTTACTCGAGCTGATATCATGTAAGAAATCTGGTCCAACTTCAGAATCATGACTTTTAATTAAAGATCCAACTCTCACTTTACTTCGGAATCGTGTCCACATCCAATTAATTCTTTCCATCTATTATTGATAGGCAATTTTGGTATTCTATCTGCAGGTGTAACTCAAATCCTAATAGAGGTAGACATTTTCTGTAGAGTAAAAATGACGTAAATGTTTTTAAAGTATTATGGGAGAAAAGTTCTGTGAAAGAAATGTAAGAAATAATTTAACGACTTAAGCCGAAGCAAGAATATAATTGTGCACTGTTACTTCCTACCTCTCTGAATAAACAGACACAGTGATTAATATCAGCGTCCTCAAACTGCAGAGTCCCCATATCATACAGTTATGAATAATGTCTCTGCATAGGCATATGTTGTGAGCCAGCATGCTCTTATTTTCCTTACTGGATGCTAAAGCTGCACGCTCGCCCTGAGCTCCTAATGAGCCCCTGGCATTATCCCACCTGATTGTTTTGTTCTCTCCTCTGGAGAACGCGTCTGTTAGAGGCTCTAAATGTGTGTCTCTGAACAGTGTTAGACCGAGTAGGCCAGATTGTCCAGACTGCTGCCTTTTCTTTACCATCACTTGCCCTAGGCTCTGTGTATGTGTTGTGTGTGTGTGTGTGTGTGTGTGTGTGTGTGTGTGTCCACAATGGCTATTGATGTCAAGTCTAGGTTAGAACATGTTTCCTGTGCTACGTCTGATTAAGGAATCGATCGACACTTTGTGGAAAAGTGTGTGTGTGTGTGTGTGTGTGTGTGTGTGTGTGTGTGTGTGTGCATGAGAGATAGAGAGAGACAGAATAGAGGAGAATCACAAGGTGTGTTTTCTCCTCCTCCTTCTCTTTGCCTCCCTCCATCCTTTTCTTGTCTCTTGATGGACTGAGAGTTGAAGACAGGTCAGAGCCCACTGGGCTGTGAAGTGCTTCTCACAACAGTTGACTCAAGTGCATCAAGTGCTTATGTGGTGTGTGTGTGTGTGTGTGTGTGTGTGTGTGTGTGTGTGTGTGTGTGTGCATGTGTGGATGTTTCCATCTGCCCACTTGTGTGCATGTGTAAATGATGGTCAGTCCATGATAGATGGGCGTTTTAGTTCTCACTCAGCAGACAGACAAGGCTAAATAAAGTCATTTGGACAAACGCTGCATGTGCTCTTTCATCACACCAGCATGGCCTTCAGCACACATGCTGTCGGAGGTTGAAAACTGTGACTGTGATTAATTGAGCTGCGATTTTTTTTTTATTAGTGAGAACGGAAATACTGGTGTTTCGTCGAGTCCCAACACAAAAGACTGGTCACTGTTAAAATCTAGACTACAGATTTGAACTGCATTGCTGCATAAAAAAATCGTATGTCATAAACTAAATCACATTATTTAATTACAGAGGATTAAAGGACCAAATGGAGGTAAAGCAGCTGGTCTCAGTGATTTAGTGTATGTTTCTGTAAGTCAAATTGCACTAAACATTCGTACTCACGTGACATTTTCATTAATGCTAATCATCCATGAAATGCCACCATCATGGGAATGGTGATTCAGATTTAATGACGTTTGGAGCTGAAAATGATGATTAAACTGTGAATGAGCGCCCGCTGAAATGCTGCCAGGGACACAAGTTGTCACTTTCTTTTTTTTTTTGGCTCAGAGCTATTACTTTTGCTTTAACATTTAAACTTTGTAGACCTTATCTTATCTTTGTAGAACTTATCTACTTGTTTTCAATTCTCATTGTTCTCATTCTCATTGTTTCAGGCATCACCAAAATCATTTCAAAATCCACAGTATTACAGTATTGTTGACAGTGTAAGCCCTATAATCTGTGTAATCCCAATCGAGGTTGACATAAATTTACTCAGGAGCTCTCTTAGGATACAAATGTTAATCTCGGGCAAATTTCTTGCACCTGTCAGTGATGTACAAAAAAAACATCAGTCATATCTGTAAGTGGTGGCTCAGCGGTTAAGGCAATGGATTTGTTGCTTGGATTGGAATGCCACAAGTTAAAATCCCACCACCACCAAAGCTGCGACTGCTGGGCCCTTGAGCAAGGCCCTTAACCCTCCCCTGCTCAGTTGTAAGTCGATGTGGATAAAGGGCGGCTGCCAAATGCCGTAAATGTAAATAACTGGTTTATGAAATGAATCCTACTTCCTTTAGATACACATTTTCTCTCCATCCAACACTCTCTTTAAAGCCCCTTCCACTTTTTTTTTTTTATAATGCATGCATTTGCACAATGCAAGTCTAACTTCACTCTTCACACTCGATCCATTCAAGCAGTTAAACTCCTGATTCAATAAAAAACTAGCATATCAACACCTACACCGCTTCTTTTAATTCATCCCATAAGCTTGATTGCAGCATCGTTCCTGGATCAAAAGTTTCCTCCCACAATGCGTTCCCTTTGTACACAGCACCCATGCAAATGACACAGCTAAACACCAACAGACATTTAAGTTCTGTTTCCTGTCTAGCTAACATTGTCATTTAAATTATAATGGTACAGCCTGGGTGGATAACAATTTACACCAGAACCTTCCAAGCGAAATAATTACCTGTCAAGCAGCAAACGAAGTTTACACTCGCAAGCATTTAACTCACTTGCTCCTATTCCTTTCTGAAAGCTTTCTTTTCCTCTGCAGTCTTCATTCCTTTGCTTTGTTGTGAAATGTGTACCGTCAGTGGAAACGGTTGAACCGAACATTTTGGTCAAATGTCATTGTATTTATAAGCTATGAATACTATTTGGACACAAGTCCTTCGACACCTGACTTTTCCATCTATAGGTTGTTCTTCTGCAAACAGTGACCACAAACGTATACAGTTATGACCCAAAACTGATCAAACCTTGTGCACAAAGTCGGTTGTATGCAGATATGCTTCGAGTTTGAGCGAAAAATCTACAGTGACCTGCTCAAGATCTCTGACCTCACCCCTATTTAACATTGAGAATCGTGTGTCATTGCGATGAATCGGAACGCTGACTGCACCCCAGGCCCCTCACCCCCCTCACTTTCAGCCAACCCTCTAACCCTAACCCTAACCCTAACCATCTAACCCTAACCCCCTAACCCTCTAATCCTAACCCTAACCCCTACCCCGCTAACCCTAACCCTTAACCCTAACTCTAACCCTAACCCATAGCCCTAACCCGGTCGTTTGGAACGTAACTTAATTGGGGGCGTCTGTATAACGCTACACAAAACGTCAGCAACACAGAAGAGCTTGAAGTTTGATTGCTTTAAGATGGCTAGAGGTCCTGGGTCTTTCAGAAAGCGAATCTTTAAATGTACCCATCTGTAAATGTGCTTTTCATGTTCACCAGTGGGTCAGAGGTTATGACAGGAACTACTGCACTGAAGTTATCCACAAGCTATTCAGAAATATTTTGGAATAAGGAAATTGTTGAATGTACACTGTCTGATGTAGATAATTAATGAAATAGTTCCCCAAATGTGCAGCTTTTACAGCTTACCATCTGGTCCACTCGGACCAGGTCAATCACCATACAGGTTGTTCATTTCTAGTTAGATAATAAACATTGCGCTATGATTGCACTTGGTTGCTGATAGTGGAGATCCACATCCTGGACTAAAAGAAGAAAAGAAATCCTTTTCCAATCATTTACACTCAAGCTGTTTCCTAACTATATAGATTTAAGTAGTGATATCTTCCAGATGTTTTTGCTAAGCGTCGTGTTTTTTTCTTGTCATTCGCAGAAAGTTTCTCAGTACACGCTGATCGTGCAGGCTACAGACATGGAGGGCAGCCTGAACTTCGGCCTCTCCAACACGGCGACGGCTCTCATCACCGTCACCGACATCAACGACAACCCTCCAGAGCTCGACGCCAAAACGGTGAATGTGCTTTACCTCCTTATGTCAAAGGAACTCGATGCTGTTTTGTGCTCTTTTGCGTTCAAGCCTGTCACACACTCTGATATACACTTTAGCCTTGAAGCAGTACTGCAAAAAACTTGTCGACACACAGCAGGTCTGGAAGCGCTAAGCTGTAGCACGAGTGTGTGAAAGAGAAGGAAGAGTGTGAAGGGTAAACCAGGATAGGTGCCCATGGAGGAGGAGAAATAGGACATGTGAAGAGTTTGTGTGCTTGTTGCTGAGAGAGATCGCACTCCACTTCCTCGTTTCCACTCTGTCTCTATCCATTTTCTCTGTTTGGTGCCGACGCCAGTTTAGCCTCAGGTGGCTGTGTTTTGTCTTTAGGCGTCTGGCTCGTCTCTCTCCTTGTCGAAACTCACACTCTGTCTCTCTCTCTCTCTCTCTCTCTCTCTCTCTCTCTCTCACACACACACACAAACACACACACGTTGCTCCCGGCCCTGTTTTTTCACAGCGTTTGTTTCTGTCAGCCCATGTCTCTCCTCTTTCTCACACTCGCTTTTACCATCCTGTCTTCCTCCATCTCCTGTTTTTTCTTTACTCAGTCTCTGCACCCATGTGTCCCTCCTGTGTCGCTCCATCCTTCTGTTTTCCATCGTTGTGTCTCAGCACTCGTTTTGCACTTACTTACTGCTAGCCTCAGGCTTATAACCCGCCATTTGCCAGTGCGTGATTTCAAATTATTTTTAACTCATTTGTCTCACCTGCCACTTTAGCATGCCTTCATCAACAACAAGAACATCTCTCATTCCTTTGGACAGAAAATAATAGAAATGATTTGGAAAACACTGTGCCGTGGCAGCAGAAAGTTTTCAACATGCCTTGGAGCCTTCCTTTTTCATGTTTGCAGGAAACTGGAAGGCGTTCGTGAGGTGGGAAACTTGAAAGAACAGCTTTACTTCAGAAAGCCTTATCATGTCAACAATAAATATAAACTTTGCAGTCTGCACTGCTGCACTTTTATTGTAAATGAATGAACACATTTTGATGAGTCTGTATTGAGAATCGAACAGTGTTGGGGTATAAAAGTTGTTAAAACTGTATGTTTCCATTTTTTGCTTTCATTTTGAAACACATTTATCTTAATACCTTGAACTCCCAGCACTTGTGGCTTAAAATGTACATTCCTGGCTTTTTTTTCCCATTAAGTTTCTCTGAATAGTTATGAAATAATAGGCTTTAACCTGCCTGAATAAATGAATAATAGGCTGAGACTTTAATAGGCTCATTTGAAACCTTTTCAGTTAAACATGCAAAGGGCTCATTCGCAATGATCTAGCTCTTGAAAATATATATGAGCAGTAGGTGGACAGATGCTGATGTGCAGTTGAAGCCCAGATGATGGATGTCACTTATCTGTTTACAGTAGAGATGGCAAAAAGATGACCTGTTGTATGTGTATATGTATTTATTTCAATCTTACTAATAATACCTGTGTGAAATTCTGTCACTTCTTGATCAATTCCTCTCACAAACTCCAATCTCTAGAATTCTATGCCAAAATCAAACTCAATTTCCCATCAACCCAACAAATTATAGACTCCACCACAAGATCAATCACGTGACTCGAAGACTTTGAGTCTTGTTTTCTCATGTTTGGTCTGCTTTCTGTATACCTGGGGTTGATCCTGGTGTTAATGTCTGATTTGCCCTTTGGATTTATTTGTTTATTGTAAATAATAAAACCCCGTGTTTACATCCAACACATAGCAAATCTCTGACATGTTGGCCAGTGGTAGTGACAGTATATTTAAAGAATTTCTAGACCTTGTTTTGTTAAGATCTATTCAGAAGAGCATTTTTACTTCAGGAAAACCATTAATAGACTAGAGAGAGTGGGCATACAATCTGTGAAGGAACACTCGTTTTATATTTTCACTTACTGACTGACGTTGTGAACCGTTTTGACATGACTGTGGCAGTGACGGTGTTTAAAAAGTGCTAAAGCTATAATTAAAAAAACAAGACGTTTGACTGGAAGTCTGCTTGTTTGCACTTTGCAGTAACAGTTTTGTCTGCTACTATTGTTTTGTCATTTTTGTTAATAATACAGTTTTACTTTTATAAATTACCATTCCAGACAACGTTCTGTCTGAGCTCATTAAAAAAAGAAAGCCACTTCAATCCCTACATTTGCGCTTGATTCACTGAAAGTTTGACTCATTCCAACAAAACATTATGAGTGATTAGTTGTGATTTATATATTTGTCTCATCAGGTGTACAGTATTTCCTGTGAGATGAATCATCACTTGTTCAAATATAATTATTATTCGCAGTAATGCGTCACCATGCAGCATTTTATTCACACAGGTAGAAAATGACTCGGACAGAATTACTCAGCGGGTGATCAAACTTTTGACTGACTGACAAATATGAATTCTTGAAGGTTGAAATTGCTGTTAAGAGAATTGTAGTGTATGATGAAAGATAAAGTGGAAAAACTTTGCCTCTTAACCTGAGACTGAGAGTTACACAGAGATTAGGGTAGGTGGCCGTGAACTTTTTTAACTAGCTGGCATTTTCACCGGCTCCAAAAAGCAACTGTAATTATTCACTATATTCACAGTTGAAATACAAAACCACTCCATTCTCAGCAAAAACGTCAGCAGGATCTTAGAGGATGCCAGGATTTAAGCCCATTCATACTCACATATTTTGTTTTACGCCCTTTTGCATACACACACACACACACACACACACTGCCCATCCAAAAAAAAATAAAAGTCACCACCTGGATTTAGCTAAACAAATAGGTAAGAAAATCACTTATCAGTAAGGCTAATCGGAAATAAAGGCTTCAAGCTAAAAGATTGGACTCTGGAGTAACAAAAGACGGTCAAGTGGTCTGATGAGTCCAGATTTACCCTGTTCCAGAGTGATGGGCACATCAGGGTAAGAAGAGAGGTGGATGAACTGATGCACCCATCATGCCTTCTGCCTACTGTACAAGTCTGTGGGGGCAGGGCTATGATTTGGGGTCGCTGCAGTTGGTCAGGTCGAGGTTCAGCAACATTATGTGTCCAAAGAATGAGGTCAGCTGACTGACTACCTGAATATACTGAATGACCAAGTTATTCCATCAATGGATTTTTTTGTTCCCTGATGGCACAGGCATATTCCAAGATGGCAATGCCAGGATTCATCGGGATCAAATCTTTGGGATGTTCTGGAGAAGACTCCAACTCTCCCATTATCAATATCTTATTATCAAGATCTTGGTGAAAAATTACTGCAACTTTGGACGAGAATAAATGTTGTGACATTGCAGAAGCTTTTCAAATGTTTGGCGTAATCAAAGCTGGCTTTTGTGCAAAGGGGTATTGTCTTGCTGGTACAAATTTTGGTCTTCTTGTTCAAGTGTTCATCGCATCCAAATACATCCTATACAATTGTGTGCCTCCAGCTTTGTGCAACAGTTTGGGGAACCACATATGGCTGGTAAAGTCAGTTGTTCCAATACTTTTGTCCATCAAACCTAGTCTATTCCGAAAAGGTCTCAGCTTTAGCTCTCTCCAACTCTGTCCTAATTTAACCTGAGTTGTCTGCACTGTTCTAGCTGCTCCCTATGCTTTAGCAGTCACTAACATTATTCTTGGCCCCATAACACATGTCTAACTTTAGCTCTAACTTTTGAGTTCTCTATATCTGCTCAGGTTCTGCTCTCATTTACTCCAGGAGGGTTTGAACTTTTCTAGCTCCACTTTTGTGGAAAGACCACATTGAAATATGATCAGTAAGTACATTTATATCTAATATTCCAAAAAATGACATTACTATAGATCAACACATTGTTGTACACTTTTCTAGGCTAGGTACATACCAAAATATTTAAAACATTTATCATTTATTATATTTATTGATTAATATACCGTTTTGTTTATTGTGTTGTTCAGTGTATTCATTGAAGATTAGGCTTCGTTATATTTCATTACTGTGGTTGGTTATGTCATTGCTGCCTGGTAGTTCAAGCAGAGCATGCGAATGAATTACAAAGACATTATATGGAGAAGGGTTTTGGACACCCGACATTTCTTTTGCTGCTGGAGGTACAGAATTTTATAGGATGTCTTTGATTGCAGCATCATTAAATTTTTGCTTTAGCCCTAAACATGACAATGCATCAGTGCATAAAGCCAGCTTCAGGAGGATATGCTTTACAAATTTTGTAGTGGATAATCTTGAGTGGCCTGCTATAGACCACTGAGCTCAACCCTATTGAACACCTTTGGGATTAATTAGAATGCTGTTGCTCCACAAGCACACTCCAAACCCTAGTGGAACATCTTCCCAGAAGAGTGAAGGGTATTAGCAAATATGAACTGAATGTAGAATGAGATTTTCAGGATGCGCATGTGAATCAAACGCTCAGGTTTCCACGAAAATGTTCCTACAGTGTATAAGAGATGGATATTTACAGCTACAACTTCACTGTAACATCGGCCCATGATTTCGGATTGAATTTACAAAGATAATACAACTTACAACTGCTTGCAGGTTCAGTTGTGTCTCATAGTTATAGTCAGGTGAATTCTTTATTCATAACAATGTGTGAGTACATTTCATTTAGGGATGTTGCCATATTTGCAATATTGCATAATAATTCAGCTTTGCGGCTAAAATTCTTGAGAAGCAACAGTTGAACCTCCTATTACTTAAAAATAGTATAGTATAGTATTGTTAGCAAATATAATCCATTTGTGCTTCATCTCAGTACATATTAACTGATACATATTTGACACCAAAATAATTACCTAAATCATTTTTTCCCAAAAAAAACAAAAAAAGTGGCAAGTACGGTATGATACAATAAATACACAGGGCAGAGTAAGTATGACACTAATAATATGGAACAACATCAGGATCAACCAGACAGCAGAACTGTGCAAAGCACAGACTTTGCAGATTACATCAGATTGTAACACAGTTGTTTCCCCCTTCTCTAGCTGTGCCCAAACCTCAAACTCTCCTACAGTCTAGTTTCTTCTGCTCCAGTGCAGGAGGCTGTGAAGTTTGATTTGTCTCTGCATGACAGTAGCGCTGAGTAGGAAAGTGCAGGGACGAGGATGAAAGCAGAGGAACCCAGGCTGCACTTTGGAATTTATTCTGTCACCAGCTTGCCAAACACAGAGCAAGAGAGACGGAGAGGGCGAAGGAACGTAGGCTGCGAATGACTCACAAGTCAGGCGTGCTCGACATTACTCCTACCGTGTTAAAGAAATACTTCACCCATGAATACAGATGTGGTCCGCATTGAGGTTCACTTAGCTTTTGCGCTTCTATGCGGAAAACTCGTTGACCCGCGTACGAGCTTTGATTCATTATTAACAACAAAGGCATTGTGCAATGGCGCGGCAGTGCGCTACTCTAACGTTTCTACGGAATTAAAAAAAACACGGTAGTACTGAATGATCTCACTCTGCCCTTCTTACTCTGTCCTTTACCCAGCTAGCCCACATATCCCCCCTTAGACTCGCATTAAAGACCACTGCAAACCCAAAGGCCCTGCTATTCGTTCGCATAAATGCTCCATGTTTTTGTCACAGTCTTGCCACTGATATGATCAGTAAGTATTTGCATATGACAGCAGCCAGAAGGTTTGAACATCCTTCCCTGAGGTGTGGAGAAACCGTAGCAAGCTCATTAGGGGCTACTGCTCAAGGGGATGTAAACTAAGCAGGGCTATTGGTTTTGATTTTAGAAGCACCTGTATGTTTTATTCATTTTAGACTGAGAGAAATATGTTTCTCAGAAGCAGCAGCAGCAGTGGTGGAAATTTGTGGCAGTTTTTCCTGTGTGTGTTCCTCTTACTCCTTTTTGATGAATGAGCAATATGTCGCACTTTCTACTTTTTCATAGCCATTTCATATAAATTGACTGTTGTCTGTGAAAGCAGGTTTTTCCTGTATATAGCAGCTATATCCAGATTCCTTCACCAATCTTTCTTTTTTTCAACCATTGTAATTAAAATAGACCAAAAATACCACAGTTTTACATTTGACTGAGAAGCCAGAAAGCTTTCACTCCTCTCCTGACCTTTATTCAATAAATGTTAGGTTGATGTCGCAAAAAAATGTCACAAAGACATATCAATGACTATATGCCAAACTAGTCCCTGAGGATGAGTTGTTATAGAAATTATATGACAACGGAACAAGCGTATTAATATAAACAGATTCATGTATTCATTTATGTAGCAGATAAAACTACTAATAGAGTTATTGTGGTATAGAAATGTGTCTTTGTTTCACCTTTGTTATCCAAGCTATAAAAAAATAGAGTAAAAAATAACCTGATTTTTTTTTTAGGTTTCAACAGTGTAGCAATACAGGTCTTTATGAATTTTTCCCAGGTGTCTAATTAAACAAAAGTCAAGACCTTGTGCTAAAAGTAAAACCCATATACGGCTCACAGACGTCACGCCGAAGCTATCAGGCCATGCGTTATAATATTTTATCCTTTCTTGTTTTCTCGTGAACTCGACATAACAAAAGTTGTTTTCCCAGTGCGGTCATGTGGACGATCAGGAGGAAACAATGTTCGTTATGTCCATATCATGAGAAAATGTAGTCGCGATAAAACAACTCATTATGTCGAGCTCACGAAAAAAAAAAAAAGTTCCCAGGATTTCAGTGTTCGACGGCATTGTTATCTGTATAAAACTCCATCACTACAACTCTGAAACGTGTGCATGCACCATTCCAGGTGCCATAGACACAACAAGTGTTTGCTTATGTTCCACAAAATGGACTCATTTTTTGCTGTTTGAATGTAGACAGTAGAGCTGACGCAACTTTCCCTTTTGGAGAGCTGGCTCTTTTTTTTTTTTTGGAGGCTACAATTTATCTCTGCCACAGCATGCCCTTTACATCTACGCAGTGCAGAGTTTGTGTGTGACTGTTTGGCAGGTTGGGAGATGTGTGTGTGTGTGTGTGTGTGTGTGTGTGTGTGTGTGTGTGTGTGTGTGTGTGTGTTCTGCTTATCAGGTAGTGCTAGTGTGTTGTTCAGACAGCATGCAGCAGCACCGGGACAGCAGAATCCTCTGATGGGCTCATGATTAAGGCCAGTGAGCATCACATCACATCACATCACCCCCCCCAACACACCACCAACACCAATTCTTTAGCTTGCTCTATTTTAGCCATTCTCTGGCACACTTTCCCACTGTTTCTCTCTCTCTCTCTCTCTCTCTCTCTCTTTAGTGTTTGCTCTCTTTTGCTTTCATTCCCTCGATCTCTCTGTCCTTTACTGCTGACAAATTTTGAAAAAAGTTCTTTCATCTTTTTTTTTTGAAAATCTGTTTTGACTGCTGCCTCCTGATGTGAGTTGGCTGATAATTAGACTTTTAAGATATATCCAATTTCGAGTCTCCAACACGTTATTACTAACGTGAACAATTCCACTTCACAGCACACGTTTTATTTTTATTCACAGCCTTTTCTGTAGCGTTTACTGCTTATTTTTACGCTGCTTGGTTCTTCAGATCATTTCGCAATTTTATTGAGTAGATTTCTAGCACTTTATATTCCTAGTAAGGTTTTTTTTTTTTTTTTACGACCAGTCATTGCTCAGCAGTGTGACGCATAAAATCACGCAGATACTGAATGAAAGTTTGAGCTAATGTTCAAACATCAGAATAAGGAAAAATGTGATATCTGTAACTGTGTAAATGTCAGAATTGTCTGATCTTCTTGGATTTTTACAAACAGTCCCTAGACCGGAGCAAAAAGACAGAAAAATATCCAGTGAGCAGAAGTTTTGTGTACCGAAAGTATTAGTTATTCAGTTAGTTAGTAAGAGAAGTCAGAGGAGAAAGGGCCTGACTGGTTCAGACTGCAGGAAGGCTATTGTAACTCTGAAAACTACTCTTTACAACTGTGGTGAGTAGAAAAGCATTTCAGAACCACCAAACCTTGAGATGGTTACCAAACGCCATAAAAGAACATTAGGGGTTTCTACTAGTGTCAGGCAGGAGATCACTGGGCTTATGCTCAACTAAAATGGAAAGCTGAATATTTACAAATGTCTTTTTCCGGTCTTTGGGTTTTCTTGCAGTGCAGATTTTATATCTTGGTTGGTGATCAAATGTCCCCACAAGGATAATAATATCCCAACATCTTTGGGCTGGTTCCCATGAGGATCAGAGAAACCACAGAGTTGCTTTAATGTTAGATGGAGTACAAAAGCATTAATGTCGGTTGAGTCCTTATAAGGATACTAAGGCAAATGGCAAATGTGTGTGTGTGTGTCAGTCAGTGATGTTATAGAGAAAGTTTGGAAGCAGTATTTGTACATGATGAAGCCATTACAGTAGATAGCATGTGGCTGACACACATGGTAATTCCTTCAAGCACCAGATTACGGAAGCTTAACAAGCAGCTGTGGACAGTGATAATATGTGTGTGTGTGTGTGTGTGTGTGTGTGTGTGTGTGTGTGTGTGTGTGTGTGTGTAAGAAGCAGATATTTTGTATGTGTTTTATGCGGTACATATCACTAAGGCGAGCTTCACCACATGGCTGTGAGTGGCAGGTGGTGAATCAGAGTGAGGCAGTGCAAGGCAAAGATGTGAAAACTTAAACATGGAGAGATGAGCAAACAGGTTTTTGAAAATCTGCCAGATTTTTCTGGCGAGCTACACTGAAAGGCTCAAGCGTTGGCAAATATTAAGCATTGCAGAAACTTGTTTGTTTGTTTATTTATTTTCTGAACCATCATGGATCTGAAAAAGAAATTTCAGTACTGCATTTAATAGTTTGTAGAATTTCTGAGCACTAGAATGAACTGCAACATACTGATTACGACTGTATTTCTTTTCACCAGTTGATGGAAACTTCTATTAATCTATCAGTATTAACTCTCATTCTCTCTCTTTCCTTCTCTCGCTCTCTTTCTAGTTCCTGGGTGAGGTGCCGGAGAATGCAGTGGGTGTAATCGTGGCCAATTTGACTGTGCGAGACCGGGACCAGCCTCACACGCCCAACTGGAACGCAGTTTACAGAATAGTGGGCGGAGACTCGATGGGCCACTTCACCATCCGCACGGACGAACTCACCAATGACGGCAGAGTCACAGTGGTCAAGGTGTGTGTTTGATACAAAGAAGAAGTCATGTGTGTAGATTGTAGTTTGGCCTTTAGTCTGTTCTTTGTGTCTTTTATACCCTCATAACTAAACAAGTAACGTATTGGTGATAAACAGGGAGTTAAAAAAAATTATTTTATTTCCTATACATAAATTGTATAACAAAATTATTGATTTTAAAGAAGAATTTCTGGGAGCTTATAATCATGTTAATTTCTTTTAGAAACATCATACATCAAAGTATTGTATTTTGAGATTAGTTGCATTCTAACATATTACCTGGAACTAAAAAGAATGAATTCTTGAAAACTGATCGATCCCTGATATACAGAAGTGCATTTTCTTTTCTTATTGAGGCAGCTACTTGTTTGTGAACTGTGCCATCCACACCGATGTACTTATTTAGAAAAAGTATTGGAGACCTAGATCTAGAATCACGATTCACCACAGGTCTGCATCTCTGTGAACATGCACACAGGCAAAACAAGCTTCCTTAAGGGACGTAATTAGGAAAGATTTGACACTCCTAAATCCAGTGTGGTCTCCTGCTGTTGCTTAGTTCCTTCATCTCACTGCATTTGCATTCCATGTGTGTTTAGCCAGTGGACTATGAGAGGAACGGGGCCTTCATGTTGACCGTGGTGGTATCTAATCAGGCCCATCTGGCCAGTGGCATCCCGTCATCTCTCTCATCCACAGCGGGAGTCACCATCTCCGTGTTGGATGTGAACGAGGCTCCCATTTTCCCCTCCAACCCCAAAGTTATTCGCTTTGAGGAGGGAGTTCCTGCTGATACTACGCTCACCATATTCGCCGCTCAGGATCCAGACCGATTTATTCAACAGAGTGTCAGGTAGGGCATGTGTGTGTGTTTTCTCCGCTTCAACTTTGTGTGTTTATAATAGTTTTGGCCGGTTAGAATTGGTTGATTTTCACAGTAAAAAGTTACACATGGAAAGAGCAAAACAACTTTGACGGTCAGTTATGAAAAACTACCCTCTTTTACAGCCTTTTACTGTGAAAGCTGCTGCAGTTTTATTAGTTCTATTTGCTTCCAATGTCACACACTACCAAATCAAAACTTTTAACAAAGTAAGATTATTTTTTTCTCCAAAATCAGGAACCACTTGTCATAATCCCAAACATTACATGAAGTTTATTATGCCATCTAAGGGCAAACTCAGCACCACCTTTTTCATTCAAGACATTCGGTAAAAGCGCTAACTTTTATATTCAATGACATATTTGGCAAAATGAAGGCTGGAAAATGTTTACAAAACAAGACATG
The DNA here is from genome assembly GCF_014805685.1 of Silurus meridionalis. Taxonomy (NCBI): domain Eukaryota; kingdom Metazoa; phylum Chordata; class Actinopteri; order Siluriformes; family Siluridae; genus Silurus; species Silurus meridionalis. The sequence goes on from NC_060902.1 coordinate 13,978,772, forward strand.
GCCCCACACTCGTTGCTTGTTTAAACAAAATTTGACCTTGACTATCTCGCTCTGAAGATCCAAAAATAAATATACTGATCTCCTCGTAGCTGTATTAGGTTACTTTAAAAGTGCACGTGCGTCATTCTTCTAGCTGTCTTTTCATATTATGGGACTATAAGAACATAAAATTGGTTAAGTATATTAATTAACCTTTAAGACAGGAGCCACAGTATGCAAGTCTAGAAACTCTGGCACCAGGACCAGTCTGCCACAGGAATACATATGCTAGACGACCTTTACTTTAATCCCTAGGAAGGTGTTCCTGTCTCCCCGTTCCATCTTATTAGTTTTCATGACCTTATTCAGTTGAAGCAACTTGTAAGGTTAAGATTCCACTGGAAGTTTGCTTACAAAGGCGCGTACAGTATTTTTTTATCTTGCCCTTGGAACGTTTATATCTCCATGCGCTAACTCCATTCTATAAAAATAAACACGCATATTTGTGATCTTTTCATAGCCTTATGTACATTTGTTTTGCGTCATAAAGTGGGTTTCTGTTATATTGTCTAGAGCGCGCGCTAGAAATGGTCAGTCAGTGGATTATCTATAAGTAAATAATAAAAGTAATTTTGTTGATGTTTTATCCCAATCGAGGACCTCAAGGCTTTATTTTCGGCAATGTTACAGCCTTCATTCCACTCAAAGCTTGGAATGCTTTCGGCTGAAAGGCACGAGCCTCTAGCACTCTCAAAGCGTGAGTCATTACTGCCATAGCTTGTGCAAAAGTATGCAATGCTAACATTATTTAACCAGTATTCAAAATCGCTGGGAATATACACATTTCTGTGAATTTGTTATAAATCATGCTTCATGCACTTGAACCTCATTAACACCTGTGTTTTTCCTGCTATTTATGCTCTGCTGTGTTTGCAATGTATGGTACAGATTCTCTCATAAATGATGCATCATGTATTGACTACACAATCCATCTGACAGTATTTTGTCTCTGGTGTGAACAAAGAGCAGATCCAATTTCCAGCCATTTCTCCCACTTTTCTTTTATGGGCTTTAGGCTGTTTTTCATGGTGATGCCTCACAGGGGTAACACTTTGCCTCCTAACATTTGCGAATCTTACCAGTGAAGCCTGACGTGATCAAATGAACAGTGACATGAACACTGAGATTTGTAAACTGAAACGAACAGCTCAATAAATATTTATTTGTAGATACATTATATTCACAAAGGTAACCCATATATATATATATATATATATATATATATATATATATATATATATATATATATATAAAATTAAGCCAACCAGAGGCAACAGTGCTGAGTAAAAACTCTGCGATGACATGCAGAAGAATCTTTTTAGAGGAACCAGAACATAAAAATGGAGCTGGTGCTCTTTAAAGTGACAGTGAGTTATAAATCTTTAAAGTACACTTGTGTAGGAGAGCAAAGTGTATTGAAAGGATGTTCAGTTTAAGCAGATTGTGAGTAAAAGTCCATGCAAGAGCACAGAACAGTTTTTATGATTACAAAAGCAGCTCTTGGATATAAATCTATAGTATCCAAATTCCTCTCCATAATGTTAATGGAGTTAATGCCATTTTTTGAATTTAGTAATCATTTAGGAGTTTAGTAATGCGTAATGCATGGAACAAAGCATTACTGAAATTGTCCACATCAGAATTTATTTCTCAGACAGTTGGAACAGTTGTGAGTTATGACCATAAGGCTAAAATCAGAGGCATCTTTCAGTTAGATTTAATTCTTACCTTGAAATTACCTTGTGTCTTGATTGAGGAGCAGTATGATGTCCAGAGAAACTGTATGCAGGTATTTTTTTATATAATATAACCAAATCATTTATGTGGTTCCACCCCAAAGACACAGAGAAAATGGCATCCTGATAGGAAATTCATAGAAGAATAAAATACACTACAATATAAACTTTTTTTCGGCTTCTCCCATTAGGGGTTGCCACAGCGGACCATCCGCATGTTTGATTTGGCACGTCTTTACGCTGGATGCCCTTCCTAACACAACCCTCCCCATTTATCCGGGCTTGGGACCGGCACTAAGGTTTGTGCAGCCCTAATGGCTGGGGTTGGTTCCCTGACCAGGGATCGAACCCGGGCCGCAGCAGTGAGAGTGCCGCATCCTAACCACTAGACCACCATGGAACCGAAATACACTAATAAATAAAAAAATTGATAGAAAAATAATATTAGCTGATAAATGTGGAAGAAAAAAAGTTTGTCTCACAATGATTTGTGTTACTGTTTTAGAATCCCTCTAGAAATCTTGAACCAACCAAAGCATCTCTGTTTGTATCCTGTAGCTCCTGATAATAGCTATTTTTAATGAACATGTGTTGGGTCTGGTCTCTGTTAGATCTCTTAGAACACTGTCCAGTTTTTTCAGTATAAAACGTAAAATTATAATAATAATAAAAATGAATGTACAATATCCTTCCAATAGTGTATGTGGACACAGCTTTATGTTTTATCACAACATAACTTTGGACAGAAGTTCTGACATTACGCAATAAACTATAACCATCTTCTGTACCTCAAAACCAAAAACACTAGATTTACTAGATAAAGACTAGATTTTTCTCGTTGAACTAAATTTCAACACCTCTATTTCTGAAAAGGTCTCTATTTCTATAACATACATTACAGATTCAGACTTCTCAGCTGTGCTCATTAGTATAGCATGTCCCACCTTTCATTCCAGCTGTGATCCACCTTGCCATCTGCAGTTAAGTAGAAATTGGCAAATCCTCTTTTTAATCGACTTCCTCTCAGTCCCTGCTGTGTTTGTTTGTCAGGAAATTGGGCAGAGAGGTCACATGGTAATGAGCTGAACTGGTCCCAAGTACCCATCCCCGTTCCCCCTGTGTGTCTCGTCACTTTATCAATTGTGTCCTTTCCAGTATTGATCCTGGTCAAATATCCATGTGGACGTGACTAGGTTTTCTCCCAAAGAAAAAAAAAACTTTCTCACATTGGAATAAGTGATAGAAAAGTAAGGACTTACTTACATGTGTTTAAAAAAAATCATTAAACTGTACACTCACCTCCGAAAATTGAGTTTTGCAATTTTCATTTATTTGCGAGTAGTGTTGCCTCCACAAAGGGTCCCTGGTTCGAGTCTGTCTGCCTGGGTTTACTCCTGGTTTTCTGGGTTTTTAATCACATTTCATGCCGGCAGATAGATTTGGTGTGAATAAATGTAAGAATATGTGTGCACAGGCATGTTGATCACCCATCCAAGGTATATTTCTACTATATGGCTGTTGTTTATCTTTAAGATGAATGATTAAAAAGTTTGTAGTATTTATTTGCAAACGTGACAACGTTTTTACTGAAACTTTTAGGTCTATTTATCTTTTATGTACCATAGTAGTTCACTTTGAAGGACAAAAATTGGATTCTGTTCAAGTATTTAATTTTACTTTGTTACTATTCCTTCGCTGGTAGAACCCCTGATTATTTTTGGCAGAAGGAACCACAATAAATTTTTAAGAGGGGCTCTAAAATATGCTTTTTATATTGATAAGCTAATTATTTTTCTATTCGCCAGACATTAAACACCACCCATTGCAAATTGTGAACATCTGTCTGACCTTGGGCATTTTGCCACTAGCAAACTCTGACTGTCTCTGAGAAGTACCAGCACATCATTTATTCAGTAGCCTGTAAAATAATAATGTGTCAGTGCTGATATTTGATTGAGGGTGAATAATTCTGCATTGCTACAGATCCTTATATTAAGCTATTTACTGTTGTTATTCTGCTGGTTGTGTGCTTTTGATTTGATACATACTGTATAAAGAAAATATCTGGTGTTTAATTCTTGTACCACCATATGAAGAGGAGAATAATAATAACAAGCGGATGTGATTGGCAGACGCCCTTATCCAGAGCAACTTACAACTGAGCAGTTGAGGGTCAAGGGCCTTGCTCAGGGGCCCAGAAGTGGTAGCTTGGTGATGCTGTGATTTAAACTCATGACCTACTGTTTGAAAGTACAATTCTGCGTTTAATGTTTTAGGTACTCTAAGCTGTCCGATCCTGGAAACTGGCTCCGAATCAACAGGACAAACGGCCAGATCACAACGACAGCCATTTTGGATCGGGAATCGCCTTACGTGAAAAATAACGTGTATGAAGCGAGTTTTCTGGCTGTAGATAACGGTAAGTCATCGTAGGGATGTTTATAGATGTACTGTATGTCGTTATTGTCTTGATGGGACAATTTTTGACAGCTGAAAACAATTTGCCATCCCTCTGTGTAAGGCTTCAGCAAGCTTTGAACAGCCAATTGACTGGAAGCCACTTAACAATTGCAAGCACACGTTTTCTGACGAGATTGGATTTTTGGCTTTATTTGCTCCACTCCTCCATGGCGACCTTACACAAAACTCAAGTGTAGACAAAATGCAATCACGGCGTACCTGCAAGTTCATTTTGTCTGCGGCCACCAGCCAGGACTGCCATATCTTTTTATTGGCCCCCTTCCTCCTGCCCGAAAGAAAAAAAGTTCACCAATAGATTGCTGATCAGGGTGAACAGACTTCACTTCACTCTAGTAGCTTTCAAGTCTTGGCGTTCTAAACAGAAAGCTTTGTTAACCGGTCTGTTACATCATGATATGGAAGTGACTTACACACAACCCACCACTCTGTGTGACTTAAAACATTTTTCCCCTCGATGCATGGTGGCAGGCAGCATTTGACGGATATCTGCACAAGACCATTACTCCGAATCGATCTGTATCTTATGTCCCTCATGTTGGAAGAAGTAGATTTGTGAGTGTGCACCAGGCTTCCATAAAGCCCCCCGTTTGTTTGTCCTCGTCAGACTCAACCAAGGGGAACAGACGCATTTGTTTTCTTTAGGAAAGTCATTTTGCAGAGACGTCGTCTGTAAGAACACGTCTCCATTAAAGATAAAAAAAATAAATAAAAAGGCATGCAAGATATTTATGCATCGTTTCATTTGGTATATTTGTCACCAAAGGAAGGTTTTAAAAGTGATGCAGGTGTAAAGCACTATATCAACATCTCAGTTGTCGCATTTCTCTCAATACTAAGCCTTAATTTCCCTTTCATTTTGTCTCCATCTGCATCTCTGATATTTTTTTTTCTTTATATTTCCTCTTCTCCACCATCATCTGTATTTGTATTCTCTGCCATCTCAAGTTACTATTCAACTAGTTTTAATTTGAGGGCAGTGTTGCTGCTTTACAGCTCCTGGCTCCAGGATTCTTTTGACTTCCGAAAATATGCCTATTAATAGATATGATGAATGCCATAGCCAAATATTTATGCTATTTTACACCTAGGTGTGAATGTATGTGATACATGTGTGTACTGGCAACCCATCCAGGGTGTAATCCAGCATAATAAATAGTAGTTCTGACCAGTATTTTGTGTATCAAATACAATATGATGAGCAGGGCTGAGGCTTTGTAATATCAAAAAACCTGCAAGTCTGCAAGATGGTGTAAGGTGCATTCTGCCAAAGGCCACCAGAGATGCACAAGATAGTCATTGCGTTTCCTCTGCCTTTTAAACAAATGTTCTCCTCACCTCAAAAGCAAGGTTATCACCTCAAAACCAAAGCTTGTCCACCTCTAATCTCAGAATCTGACGTTCCCCCTCTCGTTGTCACTTTCTCTCTATATCTATCTTTCAATCTCGCCCAGGCTCTCCTCCTGCCACAGGAACAGGGACTCTGCAGATCTATTTGATTGATGTAAATGATAATGTACCAGTGCTGGTGCCCAGAGAGGCCCAGCTGTGTGAGAGGCCAAGACCCAACTCCAGGATCAACATCACGGCCTCGGACGCTGATACTGAGCCCAATGCTGGACCATATGTCTTCGAGCTGCCCTCGTTCCCTCCCTCTGTTCGTCGCAATTGGACCGTTACACGTCTGAATGGTAGGATGCTTTTTAAAAAACTAGAACATTCGGTAAGGGCAAGCTCATAAATTTCCCTGATAGAAATGCAAAGCCCATTTTTAGGTAAATTTTTACGGGAAAAGTAAAGTAATGTACTTCAAAACTCATTAAGGTACCACACTGTCTATACTTTATATTTGATTACCTAAATGATATTTAAAAGACAATGCACTTAGTTTCCCATGTAAAAATACATAATATCTATTATAATAATGCATAATATATGTATAAAAAAGACATACACTTGCGGATCAAATGTCTATAAAAATTCGAATGACAAATAACTAAATACAAATAAATGATTCAGAATGAACAAATAACGTGTTCAAAACATACACATATACAGATTACAGACAAAAACAGTGCAGACAGACAGGCAACACAAGACAACACAAGACAGTGTGGGACAATAAACATCTTGCACCAGATAATAAATACATCAATCATATCCATGTATTATCCCAATTCTAAACATGTGCAGTTGGTAATCCTGAAGCATTGGGTTTGATTCTCTATTCAGCCACCCATTAATGTGTGTGTGTCTGCTCTCCAGGTGAATATGCTCAGCTCAGGTTGAGGATCGCATACCTTGAAGCCGGTGTGTATCGCGTGCCCATCCTGGTCTCAGACTCGGGAAACCCTCCCTTAACAAACCGCTCCATCATCAGGGTTAAGGTGTGTCCTTGCGATGAGCATGGAGATTGTACTTCACTCGGAGCAGTGGCATCTGCAAGCCTGGGCACAGGCGCCATCATCGCCATCCTCATCTGTATCATAATCTTGTTAAGTAAGTAAGGGACTGAGTGGGTGAATGATACAATGGATCAATAGCACAGTGTGTTGAATGAATCGATATGGTACATGAATGGATCACACAGTGTACACGAACGGTGTAAGGACAGACCGAAATGTGGATGGAGGAATGATCTAACCCACCACACTATTTAGACATGTGGTACATCCAACACTCATAGATTATATGGAATGATTTGGTGAGTGATTTGACTGTTAGTAGAGAGGCATGGAGTGTATATGGAGATGTAGTGTATATAAAGTACATGTAGTTCGATGGATGGATGGATGGATGGATGGATGGATGGATGAATGGATGGATGGATGGATGGATGGATGGGAAAGTGGGTGGATGGATGGGTTGGTGGGATGAATGGATGGATGGATGGATGGATGGATGGATGGATGGATGGGAAAGTGGGTGGATGGATGGGTTGGTGGGTGGATGGATGGGTTGGTGGGATGGATGGATGGATGGATGGATGGATGGATGGATGGATGGGAAGGTGGGTGGATGGATGGATGGATGGATGGATGGATGGATGGATGGATGAATGGATGGATGGATGGATGGGTGGGTGGACAGATAGATGGACGGATGATGGATGGATGGGTTATATAGTATTAATGACATGGTTTATTTTAATAATCATGGATGTATTGACGGTTGATTGAAATTGGAGTGCACGTGTGGATAGGTGAATGGATAAATGATAGAAAAAAGGGCCATGGTATGTGGATTGATGTTTGACAGTAAAATGGATGGATTGGTGGATGATTGAAAGACAGAGTGCAGTACAAGGATGGATGGATTGAGGAGTAACTAATTTAATAGAGTTTGATTTCTACGATATTAAGTCATAACTGATATGTGTAGCAGTGATTAAAAAAAGAAGAAAAATAAATTTAAATAAAGACAGACACGCCATCAATCAAAAAGAAAATATTGAAATTTCTGTTGTACGGCCTGTTATAAAATGCATTATAACCTGGCTCTTTCTAAATGCTATCCACAGGCATGGTTCTGTTTTTCGTAGTGTGGATGAAGCGCAGAGAGAAGGAACGACAGACCAAACCTCTTCTCATTGACCCAGAGGATGATGTTAGGGACAACATACTGAAATATGACGAGGAGGGAGGAGGAGAGGAGGATCAGGTTGGGCTCATACACACACAGACCATATCACAATTAAAATGACCTAGATGAAGGTTTCTATAGAAAGAACTTAACGAGGACAATGTCTACCGTTCTCTCTAATACTGTATGCTGAGAAACAGCAAACAATGTATTTAAGATACACAATATGGACAAAAGTATTGGGACACCTAACTTTTCTAGCAATATGGGGTTCTTTCTCAAACTTCCATAAAGCTGGAGACAAACAAATGTATAAGTAATGTGTCTTCAGATGGAGTAGTATTACATTTTTCCTTTACTTGAAGTAGAAGACCCAAACCTGTTCCAGCACTGCCCCTGTGCACAAAGCAAACTCCATTAGAATATGCTTTACATGGGTTGGAGTTAAGGATCTTAAGTGGCCTGCTATAGAGCTCTGACCTCAACCCTATTGGGATGAATTGGAGTGCTGACTGCACCTCTTCACCCTACATCAGTACCTGATTTTACTAGCACACTTGTTGCTGAATGAGCACAAATCTCCACAAGCACACTCTAAAATTTAGTGCAACATCTTTTTAGAATGGTGAAGGTTATTATAACAGGAAATGGGCAAATATGGAATGGGAGGTTTAAAAAGCACACGTGTCCACAAACTTTTGTCTAGATAGTGTAGTATGCACAAAATATAGTACACTATCCTAAAATATCCTTTTAACACTGAATACAAGCATGTTTCTGAAAAGGGAGCAGATTTGCTCAGGCCTGCTGCTTTAAAATCAAACAATGCATTTGATATGCAGAATGATTGCTTACAGAACCTTTCACCATGTTGTAGGACTACGACCTGAGCCAGCTGCAGCAGCCCGAGACTCTTGAGCACATCATGAGCAAGCCAGGGGGAGTAAGGAGAGTGGACGAAAGGCCAGTCATCCCGGAGTCCCAGTACCCAATACGGCCCAGCATACCTCATCCTGAAGACATCGGGGAGTTTATCACTGATGTAGGTCCAGTTAAGGTGTGATGTAGGTTGGGACTTTTGGGGCAGAATTTCTTTTATTATAAAGAATATAGGAATGGAAATGGTGTGTTATTTAAAATGGTAAAATAATTATTTTTTTGTGTGGATTTTTAAGAGTTTTGTGGATAAACAATTTAATTTTGGGAGAGATGGATGCATGGTTGCTTGGCAGTACACATAAATGATTATATTATAAAGTTCAGTAGATTAGTAGATAGATGGATGTTTGGATGACGGTATAAGGTGGATAAAAGATACATTGTGGAGTAAGGCAAATGATCCTTAAGGCCAGACATCATCCATTTTCTGAGGCCAAAAGGCAAGTCATCATGCAGGATCCAACAGTCTTCTGGGCTTAAAGACGTTCTATAAAAGGACAGCTCAAGGACAGAGTGTTACTGAATTGAAGTGCTGAATTGAATTTGAAAGGATGGATGGACAGCATTGCATCTGGACAGTGCTCCAGATGTGTCGTCAGTCATTTTTTCTTTCGCGTTGACTCCGTGCTCACCCCAGCCCCAGTGTTCATATATATATTTTTATGAATATTAATGTATAGAAACAACATATATCAGTTGTTGAGAATTCGATGATCGGCTGCTTCATGTTCTTTTAGTTTGGACTGTCTGAAAAAGAAAATCTCTCAAATTTATCAGGCAAAGCGACAGCTCATTTGTTTTATTTCTCAAGTGCTGTTTGGTAATAGATGTGTTTATGTCTTATCTTTAAATCAATATTTTGCTAAGAGGATTTAGCTAACATTGCTTGAAAATCAGCGGCTCAGACTGCTCAAACAGCAGCCAGTGGATCTCATCATATTTAGAAAACAATCACAGTGAAGTGGATTATATGATAATGCACGAAGCATGGTGTGAATAGCAATTTTCCATTCCTGCGCCAAACTATGTTGTGGAAATATGAAATATATTTGTCATGTCTATTGATTCTAGAATTATTCATGGATCGTACTGCCAACATGCCCGATTTTTCCTTCTTCAGGGGCTGCGAGCGGCGGATAATGACCCGACGGCTCCACCGTATGACTCTCTGCTCGTGTTTGATTACGAAGGCAGCGGCTCGACAGCTGGCTCGGTCAGCTCGCTCGACTCGTCCAGTTCGGAAGAGCAGGACTACGACTACCTCAATGACTGGGGGCCGCGCTTTAAAAAACTGGCCGACCTCTACGGCGGCGGCGATGACTGAGAGTGGAGCTCCAGGGATGAGAGAGGGGCCAAGGAGAGGAGCCCGCAGGAGCAAGTCAGCATCTCGGTTTGTTTCACCGAAGAGCCATAGGAGCCTGAGCATCCCTGCACAAGACACTCTGTAATACAGAGGGAGTTTAAAAAAGGGACCATTGCTGCTTTCTGCGAGTGTGTTTCTCTCTGTTTTTTTGTCTTTTTCTTCTCCCACTGCACTGGCAAGTTTTTCGTCGTGAGTTTTGCTTTGGCTGTCTGGAGAATTGCGGCAGCCCTGATACGAGAGACTAAGTACTCTAAGCTCTAAAACAGAAAACAAGGTCTGCACTCGTTCTCTCCGTCTGTGTCATTTCAACTCTTAGAGCAGGACAAATATATCCGATCTTTTGACTTGAATTTTATTTGATAAGCACTGTCATTGCTCAAGTGCCTTTTCGTGGTGTTTTTTGTACCAGAGACTCCTCAGGGTCGGCTGCTGTTTTAAGCCCATTTTCTCTGCAGCGGTACACTCCCTCGTTCCCTCGGTCCCTCTCCTCCATGTTTACTCATCCTATTAATGGTGCAGGAAAAGAATCTTGTTCATGGAGATGTAAGACAATTTCCTCTGGTGTGCTTCAAAAAAAAAAAAAGACTCGAAAATTTGGCACACCTACTTTTTGGGAACTCATCATATAGGACTTTGCCGACCCTGTTTAGAAGTTTAACTCTGTGGTCGTAATTACAAGACCAATCAATTTACCAGGCAACAGCTAAAAGTGATGAGCTTTTGTGGACTTTGTTTTTTAAAAAGAAGCAAAAAAATAAGGGAAAAAAAGACAAAAAATAATGTAGAAAGACTTTTTAGCTCTGACACTTGCCTGCCTTTTTTTGCGCTGCTTTCCAATCGGCCAAAATGGCGTCCACGCTTAAAGGACTGCATCACCGGAGGAGCGCTTTATTCGTCTTGAACATTCCCCTTGTCGAGGTTTATCGACTGATCGGACTTGTACGTGCATGATCTCTCTAAAGAGCGGTGTCTCTAATCAGCTGCACTTGTTCCTTGTGGTCAGAATGTGAAAAGTAGTTGGCAAAGAACATACGATATACAGAACAAGCATAACCTGTATAGTTAAAAAAAAAAAAAGACTTGACTTGAAGAAATGCTGTAAATACATATTTTTTGGAAGTGTTACCCGAACATTTGCTGCTCTTGAGGTCCTTGCAGGGCTAAAAGAGAATTCTTTTGCGTCAGTGGTTTCGTTAGTGTGTACGTGCGCGAGCGTGTGTGGGTGCGCACGTGAGCCCGGTTGCCGTTTTGCTTTTAGCAGTCTCCCTTTTGCAAATGTTTTCATATGTTCCTTATTAGTTACGATTTAAGTTCTTTCTATATGAGCCGTGGTTACAATCACGCCTGCTTCTAATGTGTGTCTCTGAGTTACTTGTTCATTCCCGAAACCATTACTGGAATTTGTGCTTTAGAAAATAAAGACATCTTTTATTTAAAAGGCCTAGTGGCCTTGTGTGGTGGCCTAGTGTTGTATTCTGTTATTTAAAAACCCAAAGGCAGCTACTGCTTACCTGAAGAAGTTCTAGTGGTGGGCAATACATCGTATATCGAAGTACACCGATCAGGCATAACATTTTCACCACCTGCCTAATATTGTGTTGGTTCCTCTTTTGCAGCCAAAACAGTTCTGACCTGTCGAGCAGTAACAACATCGACTTCTTCGGCAGTTTGAGCTACAGGAGCTCGTCTGCCTTCAGCCTTCGCTCCTCACGTGCATCGATGAGCCTCGGCCGCCCGTGACTCTGTCGCCGGTTCACCACTGTTCCTTCCTTGGAGCACTTTTGATAGATACTGACCACTGCAGACCAGGAACATCCCACAAGAGCTGCAGTTTGAGAGATGCTCTGACCCAGTCGTCTAGAAAACGCGCTTAAATCCTTGTCTGATTCATAATGTTATGCCTGATTGGTGTATATCGTGATAAACATTCTGTATTCAAATTTTAAGACCAAAAGATACACCAACATCTATGTAAAAAAAATTATATTCAGATTAAGTCCATTTTCTAAATGGCATGATCACAATGTTATAATTGCCTGTGGGTAGTTCACACCTCCCAGGTCACCTAATGTTTCTTGGGCTTGGTTTTTTGTCCTTATACCCTAAATAAAACGGGCATTGAAAATGTTATAAATAGTCCTAATTATCACAAGCAAATTTGATTTAGTATGTAGTTATAGATAGCATAGTTCATATTTTTCATAAAATGTACAGCAGCAGAAAGTGTTTAGCTTTGATGTGCATGAAAAATACAGAGTTGCAGCACTTAACAGTCAAACAACTGTTCTATATTTTATGCCAATACTTTAAAGTTTAGGCAAATTAAAACAGATACAAAATCAGGGTCATGAAATATTATTTCACCTCTAATAATTCAATGTACCTACAGTTTGTACCTGGTACATTTACATCTTTCTTTACAAAAAACTATTATGATTTATCCATATAAAAATTTGCCTTGAGATCAATAGTGTCTTCAGTATTACAGACTTTACAGACACCTCAGTTTTCTTTAGTATGATTACAGCCACACTGTACTGGGGTGAAGTCGAACTCTCAGACAGTTGCCCTGACTTAATAATACCACAAGTTTGTTTGGAGAAACCCTGTGATTTTGGCATAAATTTAAAATAGAATCAAATGTTTGGGTTTTAAACCTGGACATATGCACATAAACTTTCAAAGTGAATCTTTTAACAGTATATAAAGTCTGTTAACTTCTAATGTGCATTATGTGCATTTTGTACATTTTTCCTCAGATTTGTTTCACTGCAGGATTACGTTTGAATTCAACTGTATCTGCAGTCATAATTATTTTTTTGAAGGATTAAAACCAAGTGCCCTGATGTTGTCCTATGCTTTGACTTGTGGACCAATGTTTCTCTGCACAGGAACCGTGTTTGTGCAAACTTGTGCACTCGACGGGACTATATATTATTACTGACCAAAGATAAAATAAAATGTATATGAAGGCATTGGAAAGCACTTCCTATGGTAATACACACTTAAAGCCTACAGGAGGAGAGAAACGATCCAGCCACCCACTCATTCCACTGGTGACGCATCTTTAACCCACTGCTGTGGAATATTTCATGACTTTCATCCCCCCTCGTAATTAAAATGAGCTGAGAGACGAGTGGCGTGACCCGAGCACATGAAGGCACGCTTCTCTCTGTGCACATTCGTCATCATTAAAGCAGCAGGCCTGCCAGCTATGATGAAGGCTCTGTAGAGGAACTGTGGGCTGCAGACCAGAATAACGAAGAAATCAAAGAGGAGAGAAAACAGTTCCCAGAAGTAAATGCAGGAAGAAGCTCAACACAGAAGATGGAGCTTTACTTTCATTTGCTAATTCGACAGAATTTATTTTGTTGGTCAATGATGAAATCTATATGAGGAATGGGTCTGAAATCATTTGTTCTTCTTCTCGAAACACTAGCTATCAAACTAGCTGATTCAACAAATTCTAGTTAGTTGGACAAACATTATTTCCTCAACTAAGCCCACAATCTCTGGAAAACTAAAACAAATTTTAAATAACATCCCACAATGACATTCAATTTTAGTTCTGATTGGTCCAAAGTTTCATTGTCTATGACAGCATTTTCCATGACATTAATTTTCCTTCACAGTATTCCCAGCTACAAGGCAAATCACTGGTTTCTATTGATGTGTTCCTGTTTCTATAGCAACAGCTTGTTCCCAAGCTCTTATATAGTGGACACACGACAGACATTTAACGATATTATTTTATGTGCAATTGGTTAACATGGTGAACTTTATTTTAAGGAGATATGCAATTAGTCTCCAGTGTCAGCACTTTAAAACTAAGTATAGCTGTAAGTTTTCAGGATGTGGGATTTTGTCTTATAGAGATTAAAAAAAGAGGAGTCGTAGTAAATAATAGTGGTGAATCATTATTTTTTGTAGTTAAAACATTTGTGATTACAATTTGTGATTATACATGTATGCATGATTTTTGTCATAATAAAAAAAAAAACGTATATTTGCCAAATTGCTGTGGTATAATGGGAATAAAACACTTTAGGACATACTAAGAAAGTAAATGGTGATAAGACTATAGGCCATATGTTTTATTACAAATGCACAATCCCAAGTCTTTTTTTACCTTAATGAACTCTCCTAATGTATTGTGAAATGTTTTGCATGTTCTTTGTTTACATTCAATGTTTAAATGTCAGAGAAAGAGCCATAAATGGGAGATTTTGTAACCAAGTCCCTTATCAACACACTGTGTTCTCTCTAATGGAGACCAACAACTATGGCAGCCTGCTGCTGAACAGCATGCTCTACTTTCGGGCTAATTCATTATTTCTCTGTTCAATTCCTGCTTTTTAAAAAAGAACAGGAAGGTCAAAACATGTAGTCTGATATTATGGTGTTCGAGAGGAAACAAGCAGAGAAAATGGCGTAATTTCTTATTCATACTAGAACAAGGAACAGATCTGGGAAGGAAATGACGCTGTTATACAAATAGTACTTCTAAAAGGTCATTTGCGAGGATCGCAATTGGTTTCACCGAAAGAGACTTAGTTTCCCAGCATCCTCTGGTGCAAAAGCCATTAATGCCCTGCTGATGGCCTGCTCTTTTTAAAGAAGTGCTTAATGCATGGCCGGTGGCCAGCAGTGTGTGCGTTATAAATAAAGTTTGCCTTTTCAGCCGTGCGGGCCATGCTCTTTTCATTTCCCCCTAAATTAGGGAGCAAATCTCTGCGCCCATCAGGCGGAACAATCTAATTTGAGAGTGACTCGGACTGTGTGTGTATGTGTGTGTGTGCGAGTGTGTGGGCATAATTGAATGTTTGCAGTTCAGTGCTGATAAAGTCGGCGTGCTGACGCAGCGTGCATTTGTTTTGACCGGGCCGAGCTATACTGACTGAGCACCGAGCGCAGGATATCTTGAGCTTTTGTCGCCTATTTTTTGAGGGGAAGGCATGAAAAAATCTAATTTGGATGTGAGCTTAGATTTCAGTATAAAAGAAAATACCACATTAGCATTCACTTTAAAACTTTAGACTTCAGGAAACCATACAACAAACTGATTTTTTTCTTAGTGGGGAAAATAATAAACTGAGCAGACAGGGAATTTTTTATAAATTAGGAGTGGATAAATGTCAACAATTCAGGCTACGAGCTGTATATAGTGCATCATAAATCAATACAATAGACACTAACTTGACATCCTGCTCAATTATGAATGAATCACCTGTATGGTGACTAAAAGTATTTAAAAAAATGATAATCTTTATGTGATGATTGAGCATTTAGCAGGCTTTACTAAATCATTGCCTCATTATAGTACACTCTAATGAGTCATGTCTAGGCTTCAGCAAAGACACCAAACATCATGCATTTCAAATTATGAACTCAGTTGAATGCAATATGTCTCGGGAAGGAAAGTTCATGGACCCTGCATCAGCAGAAAGCTTTTAATTTGATGACATCATCTTGCTGATGTCAACATTTAAAAAAACCGCACTGCTGAGTTTGTTTGTTTTTGCCACGACAGATTTGATCCCAAGTGTTTCGTTAGTTGTGGAATGCAAGAACTTAACTTCATGCTGGAAAAATTACATCTGCTGAGTTGACACGAGCTACGTTTATTAGCAATCGCGTGCAATCAGCTGCTCCTTGAGTATACTTAACCCGCACACTGTCCAGTGTGGTGAAATGTAAACAAACTGAAGTGTTTGCAGACTCAAGAACTGATGGACTTGAGGGACCAAATTTTAAACAAAATTGAGTATTTTTGTGTTTAATGATTCTATTCAATGGTGTGGCCAATCTGATAGCCAGCATATTTTTGCAATGTCATATGAAACAGGAAAACCTGGAACAACACAGAGCTCCAGATCGAACCAGGCATCCTGGACATGTGAAGCAGTATCACCTGCTGCCACATTGACAAAGTTCAATGCAAATTTACACCAAACATCAAAACAGAGGGGAAAATAACTGCTGATCTACAGGGATTTCAGACTGTACTGTCTCTAGAATTTATATAGAATGATGTGGAAAAAGGGAAAAACCAAAAGAGTGAAATTCAGTTCTGTGGGTGGAATTGGACTGCTCATGGGAGGTCAAAGAGGAATGGACAAACTGGTTTAAGCAGACAAAAAGGCTAGATAAAAATAACCAGTTTTTCAAAGGTTGTGAGCAAATAAAAAGGGTTAGGATGAGATCACACAACGCATAAAACCTTGAGGCGGATGGGTTCGAAGATCACATCAGGGTCATCAACTGTCAGTCAAGAACAGTAATCTGAGACTACACTGGTCACGGCTCACCAAGACTGGGCGGCTGAATATTGGACAAAGACTGAGCGATGTATAATGGTCCAACTGTACCGGCTCTCCCCCTATTATCGGAATATGAATCTGCTAAGCCAATAATATGGTGTCCTTCTTCTAAACTAGCTTAGGGCTGCAACCCTGTCACCGTAGTGTACAAAAACATTGATTGGCACAGCCATGGTTTCCTCATTAGTTAAAAAATAATTGACAGGACATACACAAATCTGGTGCCATTACGCATCCTTACAAACAAGCTTCCATCAATTACTGACAGAGGCGATGCGAGATCGACTCATTTACCGCTCCTGCTTTTGATCTCGTGCATACACCATGTCGAGGCAGCATTTTCTCCATTTGAAGTATGGATGAGTCGAAAATAAATAGCAGACCGTAATTCATCTTCCGTGTGCGTTCAGTCTGTTAATGGCCCCCTTTCTCACAGAAAGCAGGACATTCCATTAAACCAAAGAAGAAAAAAAAAACAACCACGGAGGTGCAAAGTGTATTTTGCACACACGTTGAGACAATTTTTTCCTTCGTTCCTGTTCTGAAACTTAACCATCGGTTTGCAGACAGTTCCCACACACGGTAGCATGATTGGCATATGAAAGACAATATCTATCTATGCACTCAATCGTGCATTTTGTTTGCTTTCGTCAATTAAATACACACACCGAGTCAAACAGTCTATTGCATGATGTGTTGGTGGGATTTGTTTATTTGCAATGCATGTTTGGGGAAGCGGTGTGCCAGAGTTCATGTTTGGTCTCAAGTTAGAAAAAGAAGAAAAAAAAAAACGATTCCCTCACAGCACGGCTCTTTCTTTTGGCTGTCATCCACCTAAGCAGAATGTGGCTGTTAGCGCAACATCTGAGAGACAAAAATTAAATATTTGTCTCGGTGTCTCGGCTTGTAACGAGACCAAAAATCTGTTCCTCTTCAATGAAATTCTTCTTCAGGCATCCAGCACTCTGATTTACAGATAATTAGCTGACATGCTTCATTGATGTTTATTTATATGAAATCAATCAAATGAGCCCATTGAAAATTGTGCATCAGTGACAAGATAAAACATTATTTCTGAAGAAATTGGCATACGCAATGATGCCAAGGCTTTTCAGGGGAAAGTTTGCTCAAGATGCTGTTAAAAATCGCCATTCGTTCGTAAATGAATAAAATTGTCTGTTTGTGTCGTCTAAAATTTGCTATGATGCTAATAAATTTACAGTAGTTATGAAAAGTACTTTGAATACTCCAAAGCGTTTGACAAGGAATCTATAAAGCCGCCAAACAGGAGGGGAGTCTGTATCTTAGGAACTTCGTGAACCAATGCAAAATTTGTTAGGCATCTTCAGAACTAGCAAATCTTGTTACAGCGCCACCTACTAGCCAAAAGTTACAATAACGTACAAGCTGCACTAACTGCCATTTGTGTATAGGATGAGGAATTATCTCAGCATTGCATCTAGTTATCATCACAAAACTTGATTAATGTGGACACATACTCGACATCTCGACATTGCGTCACCATGAGGTCAAGAACTTTCTCTTTCCTAATATCATTTGTTAATATACTTTCTGTTGACCATTTGGAATGTCAAAAAAAAATTTTTTTCATTACTGACACAAATCATGTACAATTAACACCAAATTTGGCACACATCATCCTTAGACCAACATGGAAAATGTTTGAAATAAATTTTCAATACTCCAAGCGTTTTACCGGTGATGGGACAACAAGCCTGACAGCAAAGCTAGAAATGAGGATGTAAGTCTGCAACAATTTTGCACACTAAAAAAGAATTGATAGGCATCATCAGGGCCCTCTCCTGGGGTTCTGCCAATATCAACAATTAACTTTTAACCACTGCAAATTTCATAAGCACGCCACCTATTGGTTAAAAGATAAATTAGCATGCTAAAAAGGCTTACATCTAACTGCCCCTTTGCTACACCTCCTTCAAATTCACCAGATTGTAGCTCACTTCATCTTGCCAGTTTGTTACTAAAAACCTGGCCTCCTACGGTCAAAGAGTTTGACCGCCGTCTGTAGTCAAAACATACACGTCATGAGTTACTCTTGAATCTCTCCTGTGAGGGTTTAGGCAACAGTTGTCTAGATGATGTGTTGAATTGAGTGTGAGTTCTTGTTCTGTTGCTGAGTTTGGGTTTGAGTCTCATTCTATACATGCTTTATGGTAAACTAAATAGCAGATGGTGTAAAATGAAATCAAACACCTTAAAAAGATCTTCAGTGCTTGCTGAAGCTGTTGGCTCAGTGGGTTAAGATTTTTAACTCAATGAGGGTCTTGATTATACTTTGAATCCCGGTTTAGGTAATGATGTTCTATAATTGTGTCTTACTTTATCAATAATTTCTCATTTTGGTAGCGGTATGAAAGATAATTATGTTGAAAGAAACACAAACACCAACCGCTAACTGAGGGCTGGTGGCTCACTGGGTTAAAGTTGGTGTTTTTAGGAGAAGTCAAATCCCAGTTTGACTCTTGGTCCAGGTGATGCACATGCGTCTGTTTCTTTCTTCATTATAATCTCTCTCTGCATGGAGGGGAATAAAAATGTCCAATGGCTTTGTGGGTTAATTCTCAATGCCTGTCTGATAGATGATGTTTGGTTCAAGACCCCAGCTGAGCCATAATTCTCAAAATTCTGATGAAGACCAATCTCTAACGCCAGTTTGCCATGTGACAATGAATCAACCAGTCTAAGATAGTTCTGTTTTCTTTGCGAAAAAACTAGGCCATATTAAATTGTTTTTAAGAGGGCACAGAGGTACAGAACCTAAACCCAACACACGAGTCAGTTCTCATAGCTACACTTCCTGATACTGAGAGAAACTACAGTACCCTGAGGTGCTAAAAGAAAAAAATGTATGTTCAAATGAGCCATTTATAAAGACAAGAGTCCAATAAGCAAGTCTGTTTGCTTGGCTTTGTTAGTGTAGTGGTTAGTGTTGCCACCTCTGGTGAGTGAAGTCCCTGGTTTAAGTCTGAGTCTTATATTTAACTTGTTAAGCTTTCAAATTCCCTTTCAGTTAAACCATTAAAAAAGATAAGTCCAGTAAACATCAATAGGTACAACTACTACCAGGTATAGTGGTTAGCGTTGCAGAATCTTAATCTAAACCTCCCTTGTTCAAGGCTGTACTTAAATTTTTATGTATTACTTTTTCATGTTGGAGTAAAATTGAGCAATTTGTAAAGACAAAAGTCCAATAGGCAACCAACACTCCTGTTCTGTGTTGGTATAGTGGTTAGCATTGTGGAATCTCCAAGCTAATGTTCCAGGTTCGAATCTGAACTCTGATTTTTATTTGTTACTCTTTTATGACTACGTTTAATTGAGCCATTTACAAAGACAAAATTCCAATAAGCAATCCCAAACTCTATACCAAATTGGCCTAGTGATTCTCTCTGAGGGGTGAAATATGTGTATTAAGTTTGCACTTCAGGTTTTATTTGTCACTCTTTCATATAGGCGGTCATGTGAGCTGTTTATTAAGACAAAAGGTCAATAAGCAAGACTAGCTGCAGCTCTATATTTGTGTAATGGTTAACGTTGCAGTCTCTCACGTGTGACCTCTCTGGTTCACGGCTGCACGTTGATTCTTATTTATCACTCTTTCATGTTGGCAGTCAAGTGAGCCATTTGTAAAGAAAAAAGTCCAATATGCAACAGGTAGCCCCATTGGTCTAGTGTTTAGTATTGATGCCTCTGATGTGTGAGCTCCCTGGTTCAAGGTTGCGATTTTTTATTTTTTTATTACGCTTTCAGGTTGGATCGTAAGTGAGCAATTTGTAAAGACAAAGGTCCAGTATGCAGGAGTGATCCTTGTTCTGTGATGGTGTAGAGGATAGTATCGCAGACTTTAGTGTGTGGTCTTCCTGGTTTGAGGCAGTGCATTAAGTCTAATATAATACTTTTTCATGTTGGAGTGTTAAAGACATAAGTCCAATATGAAATTTCCACCCTGTTTTGTGTTGGTGTAGTGGTTAGCTTTGTAGACTCTTAAGCCTAACGTGTCAGGTTTGAGTTTGTGCTTAAACTGTTCCGTGTTGGTGTAGTTTGTGTTTATTAATACAAAGTCCAGTCTGCAAACACAAAGACTTGTTTAAGCTTTAGGCTCTATTTGTTTCTTTTTTATGTTTTATTGAGCCATGTTCAAAGACAAAATTCCAATAAGCAAACATCCTCTCTGGTCTTTGTTTGGTGTAGTGGTTAGCATTGCATTCTGTAACAGAAGACCTCCTGGTTTGAGTCTGTACTTCTATTTTTATTTGCTAGTCTTTCATCTGTACTGATACTTCAGCCATTAACAAAGACAAAAGTCCAATAAGCAAACACAAGCACAAGAGTTTGTTGGTGTGATAGTTAATGTTGTAGATGTGAATGTATAACTTCCCTGGTTTGAGTCTGAGCATTAGATTTTTTTGTTACTTATTTGTGTGTTTGCAAGTGAGCTGCTTAAAAAAACAAGTCATCCAAGCTAAAGCGAGCACGTGGTGTAGTAGTTAACATCACAGGCTTTGACACAGCATTTAGTGGGTTGAGCTTTTGTGTTTATTTGTTAGTCTTTCATGTGCCCTGTCAAGTGAGCCATTTATTAAGCTAAAGGTTCAAAAAGCATCAAAGACCATGTACTGTGTTGGTGTAGTGGTCAAAATTGCAAACGCTACTATTTCATCCTCCCTGGTTCAAATCTGAGCTTAAGCTTTTTTGTTGTTACTTTGCTTAGGCTTGCAACTGAGATGCTTATAAAGACAAAAGTCAGCTAAAGAAAGGGAAGCCCATAGTGTAGTGGTTAGCGTCACAGCCCTTGACGCTGGTGTGCGCCGGAGTTTTTGTGTTTATTTTTACTCTTTCATGTTCACTAAGTGAACATTAGGCCAAAAGTTCAAGAAACAACAGTGAGGCTGGTACTGCGTTGGTGTAGTGGTTGAAACTCGGACTTCAAATGATAACCTTCCCAGTTTGAATTTGACCTTATATTTTAGCTTTTTGCCCTTTCAACCCATGTAGCCAGTTATAAAGACAAAAGCCCGATAAGCAACATAACACATACCAGTCCTGTGGTGGTACAGTGGTTAACAACTCAACCTCTCGTGCTGGACATCACTGGTTCACGGCTGTGCATTCATTCTTATTTATCACTCTTAAATGTTGGCAGTCATGAGAGCCATTTGTAAAGACAAAAGTCCAATATGCAACGTAATGCCCAGTTTTGTGTTGGTGTAGTGTTTAGTATTGATGCCTCTAATGTGTGATCTCCCTGGTTTGAGGCAGTGCTTCAATTCAAATTTATTACTTTTTCATGTTGGCGTGCCAGTGAGCCATTTGTAAAGACATAAGTCCAATATGCAAGTTTCCACCCTGTTCTGTGTCAAGGTAGTGATTAGCATCACAGACTCTGCTAGCTAACCTTCCTCGTTAAATCTGAGCTCTTTAGCTTTAATTTGTTACTCGTTCATGACTTAATGCGATTGAGCCATTTAAAAAGACAAATGTCCAATAAGCAAACTCATACCTTATACCAAGTTGGTTTAGTGGTTAGCTTTGATGGCTCTGCTGTGTGACTTCCCTGGGTTGAAGCTGAGCTCATTCATGTAAATGTTTTATTAGAACATGTGTTTAATAAACATGGCTAAGTGCTGTTTATTATTGGTGTGGTGGTTAGCATTCCAGTCTCTAATGTGTGGCCTCTATGGTTTAAGTCTGCTCTTTTGTTTATTACTCTTTCATGTACACGTGCAAGTGACCTGTTTAGAAATACTTAGAAGTTGAGTAAGTGAGAGTGAGCACTGTTATGTGTTGGTGTAGTGGTTAGCATCGTAGATTCTCGTGCCTAAAGTGGCAGGTTTGAGTTTGCACTTTAATTTTATTTGTTACTCTTTCGTGTGGTCATGCAAGTGAGCAGTTTATAAAGACAAAAGTCCAATAACTAGGAATCAGCCGTGTTTTGTATTGGTGTAGTGGTTAATATCGCACTCTCTGATACTTAATGTCCTAGGTTCAAGTCTTAGCTTGCTTTTTTCTTTGCTACTATTTTATATTTACTTTAAAATAAGATGTTTATTAAGACAAAGTCCAATTTGCAAACACAAGGACTACACACGTCCCTCGTTTAGGCTTTAGGTTCTATTTGTTTCTCTTTCATGTGTGTGTTCAATTGAACCATGTTCAAAGACAGAAGTTCAATAAGGAACCAACCTCTCTGGTCCTTGTTTGGTGTAGTGGTTAGCATTGCATTCTGTAATATATGATCTTCCTGGTTCAAGTCTGTATTTCCATTTTTATTTGCTAGTTTTTCTTCTGTACTGACACTTGAGCCATTTACAAAGACAAAAGTCCAATAA
The DNA here is from genome assembly GCF_014805685.1 of Silurus meridionalis. NCBI lineage: Eukaryota > Metazoa > Chordata > Actinopteri > Siluriformes > Siluridae > Silurus > Silurus meridionalis. The sequence continues at coordinate 14,001,597 of NC_060902.1, forward strand.
GCAAAGACAAGCGCGATGCTTTGTTAGTGTAGTGGTTAGTGTTGTAGCTGTGGATGTATAACTTTCCTGGTTTGAGTCTGAGTATTAGCTTTTTTTTTTACTTATTTGCATGCTTGCAAGTGAGCTGCTCATAAAGACAAAAGTCATCCAAGCAAAAACGAGCCCATGGAGTAGTGGGGTTGAGCTTTTGCGTTTATTTGTTAGCCTTTTATGTGCCCTGTTGAGAGAGCCGTTTATTAAGCCAAAAGTTCAAGAAGCACAAACCAACCATGAACTGCGTTGGTGTAGTGGTTAGACTCGCCAGCTCTAATGGTCACCCTCCCTGGTTCGAATCTGACCTTAGAATTTTGCTTTTTGCCCCTTCAACCCATGTAGCCAGTTGTAAAGACAAAAGCCCAAAAAGCAACCTGACATCTACCAGTCCTGTGGTGGTACAGTGGTCAACAACACAGCCTCTCATGTTTGACATCACTGGTTCAAATCTCAGGTAAAGTTTTCTTTTGTCAGTTTTGTCCTAATATAAGAAAAAAAGGAATAAAAAAAAAACCTCTTAAATAAGATGGGGCTAATGTGAGACCTGGTGGCTCATTTGGATGGGTAGCAAACCCTAAACTGAGAGATTGCTGGTTCGAGCCCCACCCAGGACTTCAGGGTTTGAGGTGGTTCGAGGTGTCAAAAAGTGGGCCTTAAAACAGGTGCATGAAAGGCTGAGGAGGGCAGAAGGTATTGGAGGGCGTACCTTGTAACATAAAGAGCTTGGTGGGAGTTCCATGCCACAGAAAGCATTGGAAAGGTGGCTGAGTGACTCGGTGGGCGTGCCTCCCAAGAGCAAGGGATGGAGAGCGGGCTGAAGGACACGGTGGGCGTGCCTCCCAACAGCAAGGGATGGAGAGCTGGCTGAAGGACGCGGTGGGCGTGCCTCCCAACAGCAAGGGATGGAGAGCTGGCTGAAGGACGCGGTGGGCGTGCCTCCCAACAGCAAGGGATGGAGAGCTGGCTGAAGGACGCGGTGGGCGTGCCTCTCAACAGAGAGAAGGTGGGAACTGGCAGAGGTTAAGTTGAGAAACATAAGACTGAAAGAGAGGGTAAATTTTAAAAAATTTATATCAATATTTGTCTTTAATAGTTCCTATTATAACCTTTTCCTTGTCCCATTCTACCCTGCCCACCCCTACTTTCTCCACATCATCTGCCCTTACCTTCTTTCATCACACTCACCAGCCCATTCCACCACACATACACAGCCACCTTTCTTTGTCACCCAGCATGAGGACATAGCCGATTTGAACCAGCAACCTCAGAGACTCCCACCACAAAGCCATCACAGTGCTTTAACCCACTGAGCTATCTGGGGTGACATACTAAGAGCTTTTTTTGGGGGGTTTATCTTTTATTTCTCTACCAACCGCAAGAGAAATTATCAAGGAAAAAGACAAAGCACTTACATTAGCCGAAACAGGATTCGAACCCTGATCGGTAACAACAAAGAGGTACCAGCCTTAACCCACAGAGCTATCAGCCAGCACATAAAAAAATATTTTTTAGGGGTTATCTTTTGTTTTACGCCACCTGCTGCTGGATTAAACATAAAACATGCAGAATGAAATTCAAAGCCAAAAGTGCCAACAGAACAGGCAATTTTTGTTGCTATCTTTGTTGTTTCTTCCTTAGAACCACAAAACTTACACACCTGAAGACACACAGATGCATGTGTAGACACTGTAAATCTTGCCTTTTAGTTGCTCAGTAAAGGCTCAAGGCTCCACAACCCTATTATCATACACTTTATACACACACCCATCACCATTTTTAATGGCCAAGCACCCAGACACTGTGAGCCTTAACAACTGTTGCCTACACACTCACAGGAGAGCAGAGCCTTAACTAAGCAAAGGGATTAAAGAGAGATTTGTAATATTACTCATGATGTGTATATAAACCCAGTCATTAGGGAGTCACAAGCCAGTGCCGGTCCCAAGCCTGGATAAATGGGGAGGGTTGCGTTAGGAAGGGCACCCAGCATAAAACATGTGCCAAATCAAATATGCGGGTCACTCATTATGTGTATAGGACTGTGCTGTAATTTTCTGACAGCATTGGAAAAGGTCCAGATGAACAAATGGGCAGCAGGGTGTTGAGATGATTAGCAGGGTTAGTAGCAATAATGGCAGTTAGAAGTAAACATTAATTGCATGCTATCCTTACTTTTCACCAGTAGGTGGCCGGCTAAGATTTGTTGCACAGTTGCAGGTCCTGGTGCTAAAAATAAATTAATAATTAATTTTAAAGCTAGATAGATAGAACTAAAAACAGGCACACAAAAAGAAATTAGCAAATGAAAAAAAAAGTATTTTTAAAAAGTGAACATTTCAAGTCACATCTGAGCAAAGAAAGCATCTTTATGAATATTTTCAAATTAATTTAAGCCAAACTTTCCACAAAACCTTTTGGATTTCCCTTGTTAAAATGTCTTCACAAAAGACCTGACTGAGTAATACCATTTTCTGATGGCATTAAAAGTAGAACAGTTCAGTAAAATGTGCTGTAGAATCAGGAGTCCTGAATGGCTCTTCACCCGATTAATAAAAATATATGGGTTATTCCAGAGTGACCTACGCAGCATGTTACATATACGCAAGTCTTTCTTCTGCCAACAACAGGATTGATTGTATGCAGATTGTTATCATTTGCATCCAATTTGTTCCTGCCACTTCCTTACAATATAGTAATGTTCTCATTTCAAGTCTTTGAATAGCTTTGTCTGCATGCTCATTACCAGAGACCACTCAATGACCTGATAGCCATCACAAAAACAATGCAGTACTTGATCTGTTTGCGTAAAGGGTACACTTTAGACAATATGCAGACTATTACGCTTTTTTAATTAAACAAACAAAAGTGCAATAATTATGGTTCTTCTTCTTTCGGCTTCACCCATTAGGGGTCACCACAGCTAGTCATCTGTCTCCATACCCCCCTGTCCTCTACATCTGCCTCTCTCAAACTAACTACCTGCATGTCTCCCCTCACCACATCCATAGACCTCCTCTTTGGCCTTCATCCAGAGCAGGGACCCAATGTCCCTGCTCTGCACATGTCCAAACCATCTTAATCTCACCTCCAAAACATCTCCAAAACGTCCTACATGCGCTGTCCCTCTAATAAACTCATTTCTAATCCTGTCCATCTTTGTCACTCAACATCTGCAGCTCTGCTACCTCCAGCTCCACCTCCTGTCTTTTACTCAATGCCACTGTCTCTAAACCATACAACATCTCAGGTCTCACCACAGTCCTATAAACTTTCCCTTTCACTCTCACAGATACTCTTCTATCACAAATCACTCCTGCTATCACTCTTCTCCACCCACTCCACCCTGCCTGCACTCTGAAAAAGACGTTCTAAGTAAATTGTATCAAGGTATACCAAGTATACATTTGTATACTGCATGTATGTATAGAATCATATAGGTAGCCAAATTCAATTTAAAATGCAATATGCAAAATGGCAATGTATTTCTGTATTAAAATGTACATTTTTCATTACTATATGTGCAAATTCAGTGCAAGTTAAAGTGAAATTATATAATTTACATTTGCTATTTCCAACAGTAGTTTTAATATGTAAATTACCTAATTGAAACGCTTTATATGTTGCAAATTTTAAATGAAAACATAATATCGAAAATGTTTTTTTATGTTTAATATGTCCATGCAGAAATGGTAGTCAAACGATCATTTAACTGTTGTTTGTCACTTGTAACTTGCATTTTCATCATAATGCTGTGGGATGTTGGTAGCAAAACCAAATTTAATGCACTGAAATTTAAGACGTTTGAAAATGCATTTTATTGAACACCCCGCTACGAATGTAGTGGGTGTGGATTTGTAAATGAATTCAGAGCTGACTACGCCCACCGTCTGTCATGGCGAGGTTCTCAGAGAAGCTGCCCAAGCCCTGGAGAGGCAAAGTGCAAGTTTTTGCTCTTCAGCAAATCCATTGTCTGGTCTGCTGGGAAGTTGGCAGATAAAAACCAAAGCAAAAAGAAACATGCTAAGGGGCTATCATAAAAACAGTTTGTGCTAGAGTTGCCAACTTTCAATTGGGATCTGGGCAGGTGGGCTGTAACTGAGGATCCCATTCGTTGAACATTGTCTGTATGAAAAATAGTACAATTTGGGCAGCTTCTCGCAGAAACTGTGGAAGAACTTTGCTAATTCATTTTCAAATGCAAATTGACTTAACTACATTCGTCGCGGTGTATTTAACGAAAAAGCATTTTCAAACGTTTCAATGGATTAAATGCATTTAAAAAAAGACATTTAAAATCACCGTTTTGCTATTTTTACCTTTTTAAATATACCTTTTACTCAGAATGCATTTATTAATCATACAATTTTTATTTTCTTTTTGCACCACATATGGTAATTGAAAATGTAAATTTAAATACAGAAATACATTTCCATTGCTATTTTCCATATATTGAATTTTGATAACTCTATGCTTCCAGATGTATGACATTTTCTTTAAAGAAATGTTTGAATATCAATATAAATATTGACCTTTACATAGGATGTCGTCTAAATGATATTCCATAACCTTAAAATTGAAGAATTTTATCTACATTTAGACTTATGGTGACCACATCACAATAAAATATAAAGAGTAGACAATAAGATATATAGGCAATATACGACAAATCACTGTCTGTCAAACATTAAATTGGGCTGAACTTGGGAGTGCATCCTGAATCTCCACAGCTTATCGACAGGGGGCATCCACCAACCACAGCTAAGACACTAGTAGTCAGTAGCCAATAGAAAGCTTACAAAAAAACTTTCTTATGGCACTCAAACATTAATTCTTCTGTGTCTACTTTATACACTTTACAGGCATCAGGTGGAAACACATACAACATTGTCATATTGAAAGCTCCCCAAAACACATTTTATATCATCCTGCACCCTATTTTGTCTGCCTGGAAAGAACGGATGGAGTTAATCTGAAATCTTGGATTTTTCAGTGGAAATAATGGTATTCAGTCAAATAATTTCTCTCAACTCATATCAACTCATATTTAGAGATCAGAGATTTAGAGCTATTTAGAGTAAGTTGTAAGACATCAAGCAGAGTGACATCTAAGTGATTGAGAAAGAAAACAGCAAAAGGAAAAGTTAGATGGTTCTGGCAGACCCTTATTTGTAAACCTGATGGTTCTCAAACAGAAGAAAGTGCTGCTCGAACAAACAGACAGACCAAGAAGATGAAATTGCTGAGAGCACCAGATTTATGTCTTCACACTCCATATTTCCCGCTGACACAAAGCTCGTTATTAGCTATCCAGCCTACCTGTCTCTCATACAACATTCACATAGATGCCTAAAATATGCTCATCAACATCATGGAACAAAGGTAGATATTTTTAGTGAGCAAAAGCCTTACCTGGTGTTACATATATCAAAAGTGTCAACACTGCTAAGAGGAAAAATCCTAGCAAGCAGAATTTTACCACAGAAAATTAAAAATATATATACTGTATATTTGGCCGACATCCTCCATTTCACAGTCTGGACCGCCAGTTTTCTAACGGCTCACAAGACACCATGATATTCACAATAAAACATTCACTATAGTAGACAGTGCAAATGTAAAGGACAATCTGGACTTTATTATATTTTGCCAATAAAGAAGTCGAAATGCTAAGCCACACAATAAGCAGTTACAAAACTCACTTCTATCCTGCTGCTTCCATTAAAATCATCACACAACATGAAAGAACTACATTTTATAGTGAATTGTTTTGCCAGTTGTTCCAAATTGAAGTAAATTCGATTAACCACCAGGCTAATTTTGGAATGTACATGTAAATTGTTTTGCAGGATCTATGTTGTCTAACAAGACACAAGGTAGTGTGGGGAAATCTAGAAAATATTGATGGATTTTGTCAATAAGACTAGCTTCTTATACAAAATCCATCCAATTTTTTCCCCCACATTCTCTCCTACAAAATAAAACGTAGTCCTGACATTCTCAGAATACACTACTGGTTCCACCTATGAGAATATTTCTTTGTTAGGAGTCAGTGATACAACATTTCTAGTACAGACACAACATTTATCTCCTTTTCCATGCAGCGTGTTAGCGGCTGACATCATTGTGCAAAATGATCTTCTACCACCGTCGCTGTTCATCAACATGAAACAGATCAAACTGGAAAAGGAAATTGTGCTTTTTTTTTTTTTTTACTTATCAACTAAACTTAACGTAGTAGCTAAAACTGAAGTTCATTTACTGTTGTAACTAAAAAACATTTTCTTTTTATTTAACTCAGCAGCCTAACCATTTACAATGCTAGGCTGACCTAGAGTATTGCAAATAAAAGGATATACTCATTTGCAGACTGGTTTCGAAGCAGTCCCAAAGTCAATCCTTTCAGCATCATCTGTTTCTCCAACCTCTCCTCTTGTTGATGACACCTCATCTTCTCCCTCTGACTCCGCACTCTTCTGCATCACCGTGTCCTCCGGATGAGATTCTGGAGGTTTTGACTGTTGACAGCTACTGTAATCTCAACTCTCTCTGTCGATCGGCATTCCGAACAGAGTTTCCCAAACGTCTTCATCATCTGAGCTGTCACAGTGCGTACGATTTTGCGGTGTTGATCTTTTTTTCTCCATGCTTTTCTTCTTGTTATCTTTTCCAGGTCCTCCAGGTAGATGTTTTTTTTCTACAGGTAAGTAGTCATATGGTAAACAACAGGTTTGCTTGTTTTTCCCTTTCCCATTTTCAGCTCAGACTTCATATACGGCACTATCCGGATACTTCCTCTGAGTGACAACAAACATTTGCTCTTTCCAAAATGGGAAAAAGGTTTTCCAGGTCCATTTCACTGTTTAAAGTTACAGACAAGTACTCTATTAACAGAAAACAATTCAACTTTCTTGTCATACAAAGCTTTTCCTCTCTCCTTCTCTTTGTGTGACGCTCTTGAGGCCAACTTATAAGCTTCCATCATTCTTTTCCTTCAGCCCTCCAGAAGATATCACTTACAATGTAGATTGTTTGTGAGGTTAAAGCTTAGCATCCTTCAGTGAAAGTACAGATTCCCGTTGATAAACAGCGATGGTGGTAGAAGATCATGATGTCTGGTGCAAACACGCTGCATGGAAAAGGGGAGATAAATGTTCTAGTTTTATAACCATAAAGACTGTATAAGACTGTAGAAAGAACATTACTTATAATCTTATACTCCAGTACTCATGTTAGTTCTCACTCTCCAGTGTTCTGTATTGTTGAAAGATTTGTGATCAAACTCTTGATGTCACCCAAATGAGGATGGGTTCCCCTTTTGAGTCTGGTTCCTCTCAATGTTTCGTCCTCATAACATCTAAGGGAGTTTTTCCTTGCCACAGTTGCCACGGCTGCTCATCAGGGATAAATGCACACCATTTACCTTGATGTTAATTTCTGTAAAGCTGCTTTGAGACAATGTCTGTTGTGAAAAGCGCTATAGAAATAAACTTGACTTGACTTGAGTGTGTGTGGCGTGTAAAAGTATAGCACGAGTACTAGAAAAGTTGAATCACTGACTTCTAGCAAAGAAATAATCTCGTAGGTGGAACCAGTAGTGTATTCTGAGAAGTCTGTGAATACATTCTCTTTTTTATACTCACAGCTAGGCGATGAGTGTCCAGCAGGTGGCAATATAAAGAGGGAGAATCCCCAGAGTAGGCCTGAAAGAGAAGAAGAAGTTAATTGTTGTTGTTCTTTTTTTTGAGAAGTTGCAATAGTACCGTCTTCTGCTAAGAAGCTGTGGTGAGATCTGTCTCTGGTAACAAACATACTGGCTGAATAAAAAGAACCCAAATCAATCACACGCTTGTTGCCTTCTTCAAGTGTGCTACAATAGTTATTCTGCATCAGCAAGTTCTCTCCCAGACAAAGATTTCAGAGCAGAAGAGGGTTTCAAGATGTGCTGTTCAAGCTATATTGTAGATGTACAAAATCTGTCTGATCAGTAGTCTGACCAGTAGTGGTCTTCATGGAAGAATGATGTCAAAAGTCAAAAGAAACAATTCTGAAGAGCCGCCATCTTGTTTTGACCCTCAATCTTTTTCCACAAAGTGAGCGTTTTTCACGGAAAACTCCAAATACAAGCTGAAACTGTACTATTTATCCATTCTCAACTTTAACTTTAAACTAAAAGTTGTGCTGTTTATCACAAAACAATGAGGTGTGTATCCCTCTGTTTGAATTTCTTTCTCATCTCAATGGTTTTACTTTCCGTATAATTCCCTTGCAATTATATTTTTCACCTTCATTTCAGACAGCGATCATTTATGTTTTTGTCTATTTTTACAAATGATTACAAAGCATTTTAAGAAAAATATTAAACCTTGAAGTGGATGATCAGCAGACCACACTGGGTTCCACACCTCAACATTAAAAAAACAGGAGTAGGTCCTAGAGCGGTTACTTGTGTGGTTACACCTCAAGGTTCGATGTTGGTTGAATGTTGAGAAATACTTTTCAGCTCACCCCAGTTGTAAAGAATGATTGAATTACTATATCCTTTCTCAGAACGCAAACCAATCTGGCAATTTACCTTTACTCATCCATTTTAACCCACAGCACTGTCCCTCACTTACTGTTTTTTTTGTTTTTCACACTATTCTCTGTCCTGATATGTGACAATCCCAGATCAGCTGAAATACTCAAACCATAATCATCTGGTGCCAAATGCAATGTCACGGTTCAAAGCCACAGAGACCATTTTCCCCACACCCATTTTGAGTTTTGAAGTGTACATTCGCAGAAGCTCTTGAATTGATATGTATGCAGTTAGGGATAAATGTGCACTGGGTTATTAGCATTGCACGTTCACATGTATGTGTTTACAAGAACTGCAGGCACCACCGTTATACTTTACCTGATCTCAACACAGTTTACTGTAATCGAGCTGCTGTTATTTCAGATCCCCTTCATCCTGCAGCTTCATGCATCCCTCACGCCCAGCTTTGCATTTATCTCTATTTAAACAATTCTCTTGTGCCATCTGGTGGTCAATAGATGCATTTCCCAAGAAATCCTGCCATTATCACGGCTCCTAGTATTATATCTTACTTTATGAGCATCTAAAAACATCTCAAGTGATTTTACTCAGAACAGCTGTTCGACTTACAGCGTCTTTACACTGAAACCATCTGGTGACCATGAATATGTATAAGTATACACCCCTGGGTTATGAATATTCATCAGCTGACTTACAAATATGGAAAAAGAATGCCAGCAAATAAATACAAATGAATATTAGATTGTTCATCATACAAAAATAGCTTTCAGAGTTCAAATATTTTTTTATTTAAATGATCCAGCTATTATTAGACTTAACATTCGGATGTGTTTGATAATAATGTGGGTATTCACTAAAGCCAGTAATTTCTTGGAGCACTTTTTGCTCTGGGATTGTCCACTCACAGAAAACATTTGTTATTAAAATGACTTGTGATTATTGAAAATTATTATATAAATTATATAACCTATTAATAAGTTGTTGTAGTACTAGCAGAAGTTGTTGTGGTATTATTAGTAGTATGGTATTGCATGTTTTGTGATCCCCTGAATCCATTTGGAGAACAATTTGGCTAATTAATATCAGAAATTGTATACTTTTTATATTAACAAATAAAAAACAAAATGACCTGCTTTTCTTCAAACCGTGAGCAGCAATCGGTCTACTTATCAATCAGTTGTTTGAGGTAGTAATGACCTTCAATCGATACTGTCCCGAGAGACTCGTCTACATCGTTACAAGATAAAGAGCTGCAAGAGTATGAAGTATAGCAAATAATCCGTATTATAATACGGATATCACAAATAATATGAAGCTGGGACACGGCCAGTCACAAACGAAAAAAGCTGCAACTAAAGTGGCAAATTAATGGGCTTCATAAAAATGACAAAAACAGGTGTTTTATAGAAACATTTGTGATTTTTATTTCGTAAAACCTCTTTTATAAAAACACAAATACAAAATGAACGGGCAGTTTCATTGTGTATTCTTTCTTTTTTTTTTCTTTTTCTTTTTTTTTTAAACATCGGCAAATTTGCGCATTACAAAGCCACCCTCTAAGAAAAAAAAACATTGGATATATAACTGCAAATTTCTTTAGACACATTTTCATTAGATTAAAATCAAGAGCACAGGGAAGCTAAAACCAACATGAAACAGAGTGGGCCGGGAAACAAAGGGGTGAAACAGGAGTGTGTGAGAGAGAGAGAGAGAGAGAGAGAGAGAGAGAGAGAGAGAGAGAGTGGGCGTTTGAATGACTAAGTTAGAATAGAGTGTAGAGGAAACGAGTGAAACAAAGACAAAGATGGCATGAGAAAGAAGAACGAAGATAAGATGACACACAGGAAAGGAGAGAAAAGACGATGGCCGGACGCGAGACGGAGCAGTAGAGACAGGTTGCTATTTGAGCGGCGCTGCATACGCGTTCCGCTGCTCGAGCTGTGCACAGTAGAGGATTCGTTAATAAAGCAGCATCCGGTGGAGCTGCAACCATCAGAGACGCTGCTGTCTGAACGCAGCCTGTCGACTCGACAGAGCCGCTGCTGTCTGAACTCAGCAGCTCTGTAAATCAGACTGCTCTCGAGTGCTCATTACTCCGCCTTCTATTCGAGCACTGCTCTGAAATGCAGCTGCGACCTGAGCGCCGCACAGTAATTGTGCTGCTCCGTAATCAGCGGTTCGTGTGAGCGCTGCTCTCTAATCGAGCTGCTATTTGAGCAGGGCCCGGTAGAGCAGCTGCGAGCGACTGCTTTCTCTCTCGTTCTCTAAGCAGAAAAGCAGATCCCTGAGGTTCACACGCGTGATGCGGTGGCGGGTGAATTGCCGCGATGCGCCGCCACTTAAACCTGCAGACGAGCTCGATGAAGACCCGGAACCCTGAGAGAACAACACACACACACACACACACACACACACACACACACACACACACACACACACACACATTGAGAAATGTAATTGATTTTCCATGTTTAAAGAGAAACCAATGCATTCTGGCTCGTCAGTACACGTCAGACTTAAATTGCTCAGAAGGGATTATGGGACGAATGCCCAGTGTGCGCTCTAAACATAATAGAAATAAATAGAATGAAATAAATAGCACGTGGAAAAGAGAGACAGTGATAGGCCACTCCCGTCAGTAAAAAAAAAAAAAGATTAATAGATATGTCAACTAAATAGTCTGACAATTATTCGCTCCACTCAACGCAGAACAGGGACAAAAGCTTGGCAGCAGAGTGTATGGATTTAGTACGAGAGAAAAAAACAGAGAAGCGAAACGTGATTTTATTCTGCTACAGTGATAAATAAACACCTTTATAAAGTGCCCCAGAAAAAAAGCTATGTATTCTGTGTATGTAAAAATACCACGACCTTAACAGCAAAAACAATTAACTAAAATTAAAATAAAAATTGGACTGGGAGGTTTAAAAAGGACATGCAAGGGTTAGGATCAGATGTCCACAAACTTTTGCCATTTGTGTATAAGGTGTTTTATTTGCTTACTAGGCAGATTCCAACGTAATGCTTGTCAATCCAATGGTTTGGCAGCGGATTTATTATTCCATTCACATGGCTTTGATTTATACAACAAATGTAGCCAATAACATTATCAGGCCATGGATCATTTGGTAACAGAGTAAGAATAAAAACTCTTACAATTTAATTAATTTAGATTTTTTTTTTTACTTTAACGGTCTGGTTTAATTTTCTTTTTTAAAAACGACCACCTCCACTTGTGGCAATTTCCCACACTTGTTTATTTTTCTTATTTTTATTATAAGAATCAATAAATTAAACTCCTACACATTTCCCCCATTCGACAGATGATCTTATCAATATTATACAATCAAGAAGTTGAAGGTTAAGGGTCTTGTTCAAAAGGCGCAGCAGTGGCAGCTTAATGGTGGTGGGATTTGAACCTGTAACCTTAACGAGGCAGAGTCTAATCCCTTAACTTGTTTCATTGTGCTACGTTTTTCACTCAAAGTGACTTAAAACCTATGTGAGATACAACTGAGACAAAATTCAATTGAGAAATTAAAGTCTTACAGAAAGACAATGGGGTCTGCTTGGTGTTGCTGAAATTTAAACTCATGTCTCCCCTCACAGATTACTTTCCAATCAATAGTCCAAAAGTGTAGTGCTCCATGGGAACAAAGTGACTAATCCTCATAGGATTCACACTGTAGTGGAAGATAAACTACAATATACAGTGTCTAAAGTCTCATTAATGCCTTATAGAGTTTCCTCAAGATTTCCATTTTTAAAGCTTTCAAAACATCGTCTCAGCACTCCTAATGAAGATGGAATAAAAGGCTTGTTGAAAGGCTTTCAAGTCAAAAACTTAGAGCTCATATAAACTGCTATTTTGTACCTCTGCATCAGTGCCGAGAGCAGGTGAGTCAAGTTTCCGCTTTTTTCTCGGCCCGATAGCAGCCAGCGCTGTCAAGTTTGCATCTCTCTGTCTTATCTGCGCGAGCTCCTGTTGCTGCATCTGTTACACACACACACACACACACACACACACACACACACACAACAATATATACAAGGAAATCGGCTAAATATCGATCTCCACGCTCATTCATTTAAACAAGTGCAGAAACGGAGAACACCGACGCACCTCTTTGGCCTTTTGTTTCAACCGCAACTGCTCCGGATCCTCCTGCCGAGACCGAGACTGCAAAACATCGTCGCAGAAGAATTAGCAAGAGTGAAATCACACACACGTTGAGAGATCAATCACAAACCATGTCAACCGCAACTTCCTCTGCTATGGAAAAAAAAAACAAAAACAAGTATTCACCAGTAGATGGGGCTGCAGCCCAATTATTCATTACACAACTGCACGAATGGCCGAATGAAATACACTGTATTTTCAAAATCTGCTCAAATTACAGATAAAACTGCACGATGAAGGAATAGCGAATAAACTGGCATGCCAGGAGTGTGTATATGTATACACTGCTTGTGTGTTCATGAAGTGTGCGTTGTAAAAGTAGCACATCTGCTCTGGTATAAAACTGTTTGTGCGTTTTACCTTGGCCGCCTTCATTAGAATTTCCCTCTCCTGCTCTTCCTTTCTCTGCTTTTCCAGCTGGTCCAGCTGTTCGAAATACTTCAGCTGTGCGCGAACATCAGTCACCTGCTCGAACCGTGCGTCCTCCTGCGCAACACACAGTCAGGCACGTACACACATTAATGCAGAGGACTGGAAACAAATACAGCTGCATATTCATGTATACATTATTAGCAGGAACTAAGAGTTTATTGACAACCGTAACAGCAGAACTACAGCTGTTCTACACGGCGTTCTCGGGTCTTATATACACGTTTTGCAAAATACACTTGGACACCGGTTGCAGGAATACACACCTTATAGTTCATGTTCTTTTGCTGTGCAATGACGGTGACTTTCTCTAAAAGGTTTTGCAGTCTCTGCTGAGTGGCGTGAGACACCAGGTTCACCACTTCGGGGCCCATTTCAGTCACTCCAAACCGTTTACCTGCACATGAGGTAATGCAGTTTAGCATCTACCAGAAGTGCAAATAGTAGCAATTGTACAAGTTAAGAATGGCAGTAAATATGTAATTATATGTACAGGATGTAATAAATGAATATAAAGACTCAGAGTAAAAATGTAACTTGTCAGCAAATACATTTAAAATAAATATAAACATATACATATGAACATACACTGCCCATCCAATAAAAAAATTTCCAGCACATCCCAAAAATCGTCAATGGGGTAAAGGTCTGGACTCTGTGGTGGCCAATCCATAAAAATGATGAAAATCCATTGATGGAATAACCTGCTCATTCAGTATATTCAGGCAGTCAGTCAGCTGACCTCATTCTTTGGGCACATAACGTTGCTGAACCTCGACCTGACCAACTGCAGCGACCCCAGATCATAGCCCTGCCCCCACAGGCTTGTACAGTAGGCAGTAGGCATGATGTGTGCATTAATTCATCCACCTCTCTTCTTACCCTGATGTGCCCATCACTCTGAGACAGAGTAAATCTGGACTCATCAGACCACATGATCTTCTATTACTCCAGAGTCCAATCTTTATGCTCCCTAGCAATTTGAAGCCTTTTTCCGATTAGCTTCACTGATAAGTGGTTTTCTTAAAGCTACACAGCTGTTTAGTCCCAATCCCTTGAGTTCCCTTTGTATAGTGCGTGTGGAAATGCTTTTACTGTCACTAATAAACATAGTCGTGAGTTCTACTGTTTTTTTACAATTTGATTTCACCGAACGTTTAAGTGATCGCCGATACGATTGTTCGAGATCAGACCATGTTTCCTCGAAGATGATGTGTTTAATAACACATTGGACAGTTCTTAACCCAATTTTAGTAGTTTCAGCAAACTCCCTAGATGTTCTCTTCGCTTGATGCACGCCAATAATTTGACCTTCTGAAACAGATTAACATTTTTTCCACGACCACATGATGTGTCTTCTCACATTGTTGTTTGAGAAATGAGAAGCTACACACTGAATCAGTTCGGGTTAAATAACTTGTTGCCAGTTAAAACAATCATCCATGCGGTAATTATCCACTAGGATACTCTTACCTATTTGCTTAGCTGAAATCCAGGTTGAGAATTGAATTCTGTTATTGGACGGGCGGTGTATATGATGTTATATTAGAGCAGGATGTGTGTCAGGCACAATATGTGTACAGAATGTGGGATATACAATTGTACAATATGCTGTATAATATTTGGGGGCAGGGGTGTGTCCCTGTTTTTAAAACTTTTAAACATTTAATTATTTCCATTTCCTAGACAGGGTGCTTTTTTTTTTTAAAGTATAAAAAATTATTTTTATTTTATACAAAAAAAATCTATTTATTGCCATGTTACATGCTTGCCATTTTCGAGCATGTAACATGGCAATAAATAAAGTTAACCCAAGAGGACAAAATGCTGGACCAAGGAGATAAAAATAAAGACGAGCTGGGTATGTAAAGCCCTGATGGGAATTTGGTAGGTAGGTTCACTACTGAGTCACACCTTGGTGATGCTGAAGTTTGAACTTATGTCTACTGGCACTATTGAATTCACAGTCCTGGTGTAGAAAGTGTTAAATTTTCTCTAACAGCATGACTTTTTTCCCAGATGCCAAGTATAGATATATTGATTCACTCGTTCTAATATAGTAGGAAAGTTAAAATTACTTTATCACCCCTCTCCTTGTTAATGATTATTGTCCTAAAACACAAAGTCTCTGTTTAATTCCCTGCGTAACTCTTACACATAAAAAAAAAGAGGTGATAAGCCCCTATGGCCAGAGCTATCCCAGAAGATATTATCTCTTTGGAGATCATACACTATTTGGACAAAGTATTGGGACACCTGACTTTTCCAGCCATATGGGGTTCTTTCCCAAACTTTTACCACAAAGTTGGAGTCAAACAATTGTATAGGTTGTGTCTGGATTCCATAACATTACTTTTCCCTTAAACTAGGAGACCCAAACCTGTTTCACTAGGACCATGTGCCTTTGCACAAAACCATCTCCATGAAGAGATGTTAATGCTTTACATGGGTTGAACTGAAAGATCTTGAGTGGCCTGCTATAGAGCTCTGACCTTAACCCTACTCAACACATTTAAAATGAATGTGAAGGCTGACTGTACCCCAGGAATCCTCAACCCTACATCAGTGCCTGACCGACATTTATAGTAGACTGAGTGGGAATTCTCCACAGCCACAGAAGAGTAGAAGTTATTCTAACAGCAAATAGAAACTAACTGTGAAATGGGATGTTCAAAAAACACAAATAAATCTTAGGGTCAAGTGTACACGAACTTTCTTCTCCATAGTATCTGTAAAGAAAAACTCAAAATTCATTAGAATTGCAGGACACGGAGAAAAGTTAATACAAACCGATGTCCAGCATCCTGCGCTGCAGTGCAACTGAGAACAGAAAGGCTTCATCCTTGCAAGAGCGAGTCACGGCCCCTACTAAGTCCGAGTTGGTGGCCAGGATTCGTGCGCTCTCCTCCGATAGATTCACGCCGGCCATGGAGGCTACGTCATTGATATCGTCATCGTCCCTACAAACACATACAGGCATTTATTTATTTCACTGCAAAAAGATGTGTGATTGAAAGCAGTATTAGTAGTAGTAGTATTAGAAATAGTAATACTTGTAGTCATAGTAAAAACACTATATATATTTTTGCTATATAAGTATGTACTCCAAGTGGCATAAGTGAGCACATCTCGATGTAGGAAGTGTGCGGGAATTTTAATTATTATATATATCATTTATATAATAATGTTAAAACATTCATTTAAATGCAAATGTGTTTAAATAACACTTATTCTGATACAATGTTTGGACAGTACTAGCACTAAGGATTCTTTTATCATCAGATATTAAAATTAACCATTATTGAAATTATATTATATTTATATATGAATTAATTATATATTATATTGAAATTAATCATTAACTCTCTGAATACACAACAACATGTGATACTGATTTAATCCTTTGTGTAATCAAAAATTACTTTTTTTATAATTTTTATTTTTTATTTAAATAAATAACTAGAATCAGCATTTCACAGTTATACATATAACAACAATGTATGTACATGGTCAAGTACATTTCAAACCTGCTTGTGATTTTTATTATGTTGGTTATTGGCTCACTCACACACTCACACTCACACACAGACTCACTCACACACACACACACACACACACACACACACACACACACAGACTCACACACAGACTCACACACACAGACTCACACACAGACTCACACACACAGACTCACACACTCACACTCACTTACTTAAACGCCCCACCATCCTTCAGCTTGTTCCTCTGAGCGGCGTTTAGAGCCACAGGGCTGGGAGAGACCTTCACTCCACTCACCATCCCAGGCTTCATAGCCACTGCGTGTGACACAAACTGGAGGTTATTTCATCACATCATTTCAGTTCACATTTTATATTTCTACAGCGTCGCACCCAATAAAACATCAATTAAAAGCCACAGAGGGTGAAAGGAAGAATTTCGGACCCTGAAAATGGGGTCACTCGCTAAAGGTTGAAAAACCCTGCCATTCAGCAAACACACCTGTGTTGATCTGTTTGACCTGCACTTGAGGTTGCCCCACTACGATGCGGCTGTGTGGCTGACCCCTGAGCGTTACCATTGGAGCAGCCAGAGTCACCTGGGGGGGCTTCACGATCGCACCCTGCTGCTGAGACTGCAACACCTGCACAAAGACACAACACAGCACACAAACCAGCTCAGTCCAATCCAATACGCTGGCTACTAAGAAACAGATCAGACAAAAGTTTGGGGTCTTTTGGTAGCTAAAATTAAAAAGTAAATGTCAAATAACATCATATCAGAAATGAATCAACAAATCATAATAATGATAATGATTATAACAACAACAACAATCATAATGGCAGCCAATATTCACAAAAATGACCTACTGGTTTTATTTTCATCAATGAAACTTCAATTTAAAAAAGAATTATGAATAAAATCATATACATTGTCAAATGTATATGTTAATTTCATTGTTAATTGTAACCATGTTGTTGCATATCTATATGTTCTATATCTAAATATTTAAATGTATGTAAATTTAAATATTTAGATATAGAACATTCCCTATACAGCCTATATAACCCTATTGGTTTAAATCTTGATTTTTATTTTTTATTAAATGTTTAAGAAATCTTACTTTATAAAAAGATGCAATATTACTGTGATAGCTTGGGGAAATTTGCTGGATGTCACTGTGGCTGAATTCCAGCAAGAACCTTTCATTATTTAGGAAAGATCTTCACAATTTCACCAAATCAACCTGAGACTATTTCATTTACTTTCCAGTCTCACCCAGGCTATCGTCCTGCGAAGATGATTGGTGGACAATGAACCAGTTTAACGAATGCAGAGAGGGAAAATATTATCAACCAAAAAAAAATCTTAAGGAAAAGGTGTGAATCGTAGCCTGTTTCTGTAATGATTTAATAGCGTTATCCATCAAGCTGTCAGTTAAGTGAAGAGAATAAGGAATGAGCATTTCATTATGAATATTATTATTTGTATTTCTTGTTTTTGTTTTATCTTCACTGTTAAAATGGCTCCAGGACTTCATTTCAAAAGTGAACCAGAACTGCTCTGCATTACCATTGAGGCGGGCTGGCTGGCGGTGGCGAGAGCGGGCTGGGCGAGCGTGCGCGGGGCCGTGGCGGCTGCAGCGGATGCAACGCTTGTTGCGGTGCCCACGGAAACTGAAGGAGTTGCAGAAGGTACGGATGCAGCAGGAGTTGCAGGAGAAACGATGGCAGCATTAGCTGTCGTAGTGTTGGTCAGCACCACACTGGCTGTAGGTTTGTTTGGCTGTAGGCCTTGGCTCTGCTGGATGAAGGCCAGGGAGTCTGGGGTGAGTTTTCTCAGTGTGGGAAGACTCCTCTGCAGAAACAAACACACACACACACACACACACACACACACACACACACACACACACACACTTAATGAGGAGGAAGAAGTGCAGAGCAGATTACAGGTCTGGAATAAAAATGTATTTGAAGGGATAATGAGCTTTAATAAACGATGTAGTGAATGAAGACTACAAATACAAATTTAAAAGGTTCTGCTTTGCACTCGTAAGACTAATATACATGGGAATGGGAGTTTTAGTTCACCTTTAAAAAAGGCACGAGATAAGGCTGGGGTGAAGAGTTAAGCTCCTTGTATAACCTGCTGGTGAAGTCCTCCGCTTCAATCGTCCCTTCCTGCAAACACAAAGATTTACGATGGGACATTGTTTAACGATTGATAGACACGTTTTTATATCAGTCTCGGATCCTCCTGGGTGCGCCCCAGAGGCCATATCCTGAAGTTAAAGTGTAAATGAGTTATGCTAAGGAATGCTAAGTATAACTTTCTTTGGGGGTGATCAGTAAACTGACTGGGTGTTGTGAGGCATCAAGTGGATTAATTAGCATGCATGCAAAACACTGTATTCACTGTATTCACAGGATAAAACCCAAACAAAACAAAACTGGAGCACAAAAGCTCCTAATTAACCGTCAGATCACAGTTAAACATGAGTAAGCATAATGCTGTATAGGTTCTAATGTCTTTGGACATGCGATGTGAAGACATCTCAGACAATATGTTGATGAAGGCTCAAATCAAAACAATGGAACCTTTTTGAGATGAGGATAATGATCGTGTTGATTTCTTTTAGCTGTTAAAATAAATGCACTAAAAACTACTCCTGACACTTACAGTAACACACACACACACACACACACACACTACCCTTTTCACACTTTTACACACATTATCTAGGTGTCCAGATTACAGAGGTGTAATGAAGTACAAATTTTTCTGGTATCAGTATTTTACTTTTTACTTTCACTCATTACATTTTTACACAAATATCTGTACTTTCTACTTATTACCTTTTTAAAAAATATTTTTCCTTCTCACTGTTTTTAGCCCATCAACCTGTTTCCTGTCATTGCGCAGCTTTTTCAATCTACCACTACCAGAGACTCGAACACACCACAGACGTAGACTTGTTTACGAAGCTAATAATGAGCAGGCAGAAGGCAACAAGACGTCTGGGTTTAACGTGGATGAGACAGAGCGAGTCAGTGATGTAAACATGACTGAGAACAGAGACTTTCCTGATCATCATCATCTGTTCTCTGCTTGTGTACTATATGGTGGATGTTCATCATTAGGTAACAACATTTTTAATTAGTTTTGTATTAATGTATCAAGTAAGCCTGTCAAAATGCTAATTCATTTTAACGGCACTGGTTCTATTAACGCGCGATTAATGCAACGCGCTTTCCTGTTTGATCGTTTTTATTAAAAATATACATTTTAAAACCTTCAACGATCATTCAAGACGTCATTTCGTTACCCAGATATAAGAATTGAATAAATAAACAACGAAAATCTATTTTTAATCAGTAAACATTTGTTTTTTTATTGATGCGCCGAGTCAAAAATCAGCACCGAAATCCGCCATGATGCACACAATTAACCCTCTAGGGGTCGACAAACGCACCGGCGCGTTTTGTGGCATTTTTTCCTCATCACGCAAAAAAGTAACGTCTTTTTTTTTCGTACAGATAAGAGCAATACATCATTCGAAGGATTCACCTTTAATTGTACACATAATAACAAAACGCTGTGCGTGTGTAAAAGTCTACTTTTAATTCAACCAATTCACATCAAATACAAAAATTCTCTGATTATGTAATCCGTATAAAAGGTTGAAGAGGTACAGTTTTTCCGGTATCACCTCATCATCCGTCCGTGTGGAAACAAAGCAAAGGTTCCGTTTGGTGTCCTGATGATTTCCGTCATTTTAAACACCATAATTACTAAAAATCTTTTACAAGAATATTTTGTCTTTATGCTCTATGTTGAGTTTGATTTCACTAATAATAAACATGCATTTGTGTAAAGCATCCATAAATGTTCATGGCCATGTTGATTAGAGTATAAAAAAAATTGGAAAGTATTCATTTAAGGTACATTTAAAACATAAAAATGTGTGATTAAGTTTTTATGTGTGATTTTGAGTTAACTCACGACAATCGTGTGATTAATCGCGATTTGATATATTAATTGATTTACAGCCCTAAAATGAATATGACGTGACGTCCGGTTACCAGCGTGACACTAAAACAGGTAGAAGTAACGGCTACTTATTACTTAAGTACATGTCAGAGCCCAAACTTCTTTACTTAATCTTGTTAAAAAAAAAGTAGTCAGTACTTTAATTTTTACACGAGCATTTTAAAACATGAGTATCTGTACTTCTACTTTAGTGAAGGATGTGTGCACTTTTCCACCTCTGCCAGATCCACACACAACCATATCCACACACTCACCAGCAAGTTCTTAACCAACTCTTTGACGTTGGCAGCCGTTTGCGATGACTGCTTCGCACTGGTGGCCAGCTTGATCAGCGTAGACAGGAAGTTCTTACACTTCTTCACATTTTCCATGGTCTCCTGCATACACAGAGCAAAACAAAGTAAGTGACTGGGCTCAATCTTTATTACATCTTCATACCAAATCAGAAGTGATTACATAATTATTAAAACTGTTTCCAACAACACTTGAATATGTTTTCAGGTAGAGGATGTTACAGCAATACAGAAAAGAACTTGCATTCAGCGGTTGTGCTCGTCAAATATTCACTGCGCCCAAAGTCTAGCTGCTCGGGAAGCAAATATAAAAATGAAGAAACTTCTTCCCGAATATAAATATCAAGTGCAGGTGCTTGTCTGTGATGAAACTCCTGCCAGTGTGTTGTTTAGGGGCGTTCACGCCCAGGTTCTCACCGTTGCCAAGGTGACATTGGTCCCCGTAGTGGGAGTTACCATCCTCTGGGCGGTGCCCGGCTGCACCGCCAACACAGAGCCCACCGATGTCGGCTGAGACATTCACACACAGAGAGACATTAGGGAAAAGGACATTTCAGCATTAAACTTTTCTGGGAAAAGAAAAAAAATTACCCAAAAACAACAAAAGAATCTGAAACTGAAGCAGATTTAGCAAAAAAGTACTTGAGAAATCCTAAGGCTGAATGATTAATACTGAGTTTATATTATTAAATACATAATATTGAAAAAGCAGCTTCTTAACAATGTAGACAGACAGACAGACAGACAGCAAATTAACTACTTTCGCTTCTGCAACATATTCTGTCGCTGAGTGGTTAATGATTGGAAAGTTAGGGGGTTTCGCCAAGCTGACACTCTCGAGCCCTTGAGCAAGGCCCTAAACCCTCTGCTGCTCCAGGGGTGATGTATCATGGCTGACCCCAGCTTTGCGAAAAAAAAATAATACATTTACGGTGCTATAATTTACATATGACAAGTAAAAAAACCTTTGACCAAATTTTTCTAGACTTATTTTTATATTTTGGTTCTCTCTCCAGCATGACTATCAAAATAACAAATCAAAAAGGACGTTCCAATGATTGAACATTCAAAACAGGTGCGTCATCTGGTCCATAAAAGTAAAATGAAGCTCCACTATGAAACACGACATTCTGTATAGTCGACGTGATCACTAGAACGTACACGAGCTCTTTCTCAAAAAGTAGTTTTTGTGTGCTCAGTGTTGTATTGGTGGGGCAACACAGAAAAAAACCCAGACAGACAGAAAACAGAGATTAGTTGTCCACTAATTAAATAATCTGACTGAAGCATCTGTTCTTGTAAAACCTATTAAAGGCTGCATTCGTTCGAGACGCAATCGCTGTCGACGTCTTAAGCAACGTTAATCTCCGTTCACACTATATACAAGTTTGAACGGAGTCAAATGTGACTTGCGAGCACTCGGGCATTGTAGCACTGTAGAAAATAACAAGGAGCTCATGTGTAGTGTCTTTGGGAAGAGTTTCAGGTTGTAGGGTACTGTTTTATTATGTGGCTGTTAAATGTGTGTGTGTTTGTGTGTTACCTGCAGGGGTGGCCTCTGCAGTGTGGGAGCAGGGGTGCTGCTGGTTGTAGGTGAGCCCTGCTTGATGATGGTGGGAGTCACCGGTCTGGCCATGATGGGAGCACCAGGGGTCTGCAAAGCAAACATGATTGAGGAAAAGCAATACTTTGAGAAGCTTTTGGAACCTTATTATGCATCATTCTGTCACATTTCCTATAGCAGATTGGTAACAGAAGCGACACCATAACGAGTTTGACCATTCAGCAGACTCCAGCATGGTCATGATTTCGCCAGGAGCTGCTCTCCATCTCTTTCTCTTCGTCTAACAGGAAAGAACTATCTGTAATTTTCTAAATAAAATGTGCCAAGATACAAATAAGAGTTGCAGTACTGAAAAGAGTGGAATACTGAAAAAAAAAATCACAGTACTGAAGAGTCACAATACTGAAAAGAATTGAAGTGATGAAAAAAATCGCAAAGCTGAACAGAGACACAAAAATGAAAAGCGCAGTAGTGAAGTCACAAAAGTGAAAATAATTGCAGCACTGAAAAGAGTACTGAAGAGTCAGAGTGCTGAAGAGTCGCAGTACTGAAGAGTGTACAGAAAAGTGTAGCTACAGTGATATAAAGTGCAGTAGTGAGCACTGAAGAGTCACAATAGTGAAAAAATCTAAATAGTGAAAAGATTTTTTAAGATTGCAGTATTAAGGGGAAAATCAGTGCTGAAAAACATTGCAGTACTAATAACTCACAATACTGAAAAGTCAGAATACTCTAAAAAGCATAGTAATGAAAAACAAAATCGCAGTACTGAAAAGTCAGAAAACTGAAAAGAATTACAGAGCTGGAAAAATATCGTAAAACTGATGTCACACAACTGAAAGAAAGAAAAAAAGTCACAATAGTGAAGTACTGAAGTCACAATAGTAAAACAATTGCAGCACTGAAAAAAGTCTGAGTACTGAAAAGAGTCAGAGTACTGAAAAGAGTCAGAGTACTGAAAAGAGTCAGAGTACCGAAAAGAGTCAGAGTACCGAAAAGTTACAGTACTCAAAAGTTACAGTACTGAAAAGAGTCAGAGTGCTGAAGAGTCACAGTATTGAAAAGAGTTGGAGCGCAAAACTTTTTTTGTAATACATTACATAAGCTGGGTTTCAAAAGTACACAAAAAAGCAAATATTTTACAGAGAAAATCGCTGTGGCACATGACGAATTTGTAATCCTGCTTTAAAACATCTATAAAAAAAAAAAAAATAATGCTAAAAATGATCTTGACTCCTGTTTAAAAAAATAACATAATCTCGGAAAGTTCTACAAGTGTTAAAGCACGACAAACCAAATGTGCAGCACTGGGAGTTACAGGGGTCACACCGCTGCACTGTTGAACTGTCAGTTCTGACTGATCTGATTGGGTGTTGATTCGCATTTCAGTTTCTCTAAAATAACCAGCAATTCAAATTCATGTGTTTGTCGATACATAATTGTTCCAGCTTTCTGTAAAGAGATGTTTATTTCGCATTTTTCTGTTGAGGTTCCAGCATCGTCGCTTTTGAGTTGTTACAGCTGTGTTTTCCGTCACAGGAAACACTTTGCACTTTTTCTGTAGCATGAGAAGCAGCTTTTTTTGTTTTATTAACTTCAAGAGAGGAAGAGGGGGTTTTGAACACCTGTTTATAGCTGTTGTAAACTAAATGTAGTAACAGGAACGAGCTTCCATTCCATCAATGTATTCTGTACTCTGTACTCTTTAATGTAGTATAAAGTAAGACATCAAAGAATTATAAATACAGTACTGGAAAGAATTAAGAAAATTTCTAAAAGAAATAAATCTACTGAACTGATGAACTGGTGTTACTGGAATGTACTGAAGTTTGGGGTGTTTTATAACAGAGTAGATTTTAATTGAATAAACAAACCAGATAAAACTATTAATAACTACAAATTATCAAGTCAAGAAGCTTTTATTGTCATTTCAACCATATGTAGCTGATGCAGTACACAGTGAAATGAAACAACGTTCCTCCAGAACCCTGATGCTACATACAACAACAATCACAGAAAACAGAAAACACAGGGCTAAGGACTAGTAAATGTCCTCGCCACATAAAGTGCATGTGTGCAACCTGGTGCAAACAGTGCAAAGACCACACAAGACAGGACAACACAGGACAGTGCAGGACAAAACACAAAATAGCTCCGCTAGTAAACCTGTTATAAGCACCATTTTGGGTCCGGGGCGGCCGCTGCGAGCTACTGCCGCGCCGCCATCTTGAATCTCATTATGTCATCGTATAATGTGAGCAATTGTAAAAAGTTACAAAAGATACCATTATAAATGAACTATAATACAGGATTAAGAGACACTTATTGTTCCATACTGGATACGAGCTCAGTGGTAGAGTGAGTGTGTGTGTGTGTGTGTGTGAGAGAGAGAGAGAGTTAGATTCTGCGGTGATGTGGAATACCTGTGTGGAGGGAACCTGTCCGGGCGCAGTGCTGGCGGGAGTAGCCGCACGTGCGGCTTGCATGTGAGCCAGCACTTGCTGAGGGATCATGAGCAACTGGCCAGCTTCACTTCGCACCAACACCATACCTGAAAACACACACCCACACACACACACACACACGAAATACAGCTCATAACCCAAAGCACATCTCATTTTAATAGCTGAATCAGTTATGTCCGACTGGTCTCGCAGTAGGCTCCTTTAAAATCCAGTCTCTGCTCTGTGCCACTTTGAATAAAACAGCATGCCGAGTATATGTAAATGTAAAATGCTTGTCGGAGAACAAATGACAGCTCTGGTTTGGCTGTGAAAAAGCTTGTCTGAACACTCCACAGATGCTCATTATGTACCGAACGAGTTCAGACTTATCTCATCGTGTTTGATCAATTTATAAAGCAGTCCGTGCTGCACTAACAGGAAGAAAAGCAATGGAGGAAATTGTCGCACGCTCCATTCTGGCCATTACGGCACACACACTAGCCCCCCCACAGACACACACACACACACACACACACACACACACACACACACACACACACACACACACCGCAGTTGGGGGCCCATTCACTGTATGTTCGTGTCTCTCGTTGAACTAACGCAGCTTCGGACAGAAGCTGTTGACAAGAGAGCCCAGATGGCCCTGTGCAAAAATCTGTCCCGACCAAAACCTGACAGACGACAGATCCGCGATCGCTGCTGCTGCATCCTACATCGTACGTTCACGCAAGAGTTGTTACGGTGTCACGCTTAGTCACGGACTACGAGTACCTCACTTTTAAATTTCTTTCGAAATGCAATTCGTTTCCCCCTCCTCATAGCCGCTCTCCTTTTCATCTCGTAACGACAGCAGAAAATAGTGGCATTTTCGAGATTTTATGGAAATGTCACTCTCAAAAATGTCTTTGCCGAAAGATTTCGCCGTGTCCTGAAGGAAAAGCGTTTTCCCACCGATTTTTATAAAGACACCCCAGGAAGTCAACGCTTCGGTTTTTTCTACACTAAAAGTGTGATAAGTTCGAAAAATGCGCATGCTCCGAACAACGATCCTCTCTTTGCGTTTCATACGGACGTTAATTATCCCGTGCAAATCCATCATAATTAATCTAGGAGCAAAAAAATCAAACAAATAAATAAGCAAATAAGACACAATAAACAGTTTCTCTTACTTTTACCAGTGGATTGTGTTTTTATGTGAACGGCCCATTAATGACACCTTCATAACTAATAATATGGACTACTTAATTATCACTTTATTATCACCTTATTAAAGACACTTTACCTGTTCTAGATCATGTTTGCACTCATACAAAACTCTCAACAATAAAATATATTTTTTAATAGTATGTTTTGAACGAGAGACATAATGAATGAGAACACTGATTTCAGGAAGCATTTCTACGACTTGAACATTCATAAATACTTTCTCGATGCCAAATTTAACATCAAGTGTCACGTAGCTAGGGCACTGCAGTCAGGACGAGACGGAGTGCTTTCACATGCCACTGCTTATTGCGTCGGATCAAACGAAACGAGGCGGCGGTGTGCGTTAATGTAGCGCTCACGCCGTTGAATACTGTAGTGCAGGCTTTTAGTTACAGGTGCATTGACCTTGAGCCTTCATTGTTATATGCGCATATAACAATGATATTACAGATATTACAGATACAGATTTCACAAGGTCAAATTTCTCGTTATTTACAGGACCAATTGTGTTGGAATAATTGCTTTTGGGAATAAATTGATTAATTAGTTTCAAAGTAAGCAGTCCAACAAACTAATAACCAGCAACTCTATAATAAATGCTGATGGTGCATTTGGATTCCACCATTGTAAAAAGTCCCCAGATACTGTCTGATACAGTGCACTAATTTGGCACTTATGGCATCTCGCAGACTTTTCCGTTCACCCCCACAACGCAGATGTCCGGATCATACAGTGCCCATTATGACCACCATGCACCTTACATGATGTTTTATAGCGCACACTTTCAAAACACAGAGAAACATGACACCATTTTCCCAAGTGACTTAAACGGGGTTGGTGTTTCCTCTACTGCATGTTGCAAAAGTTTTTATCACATGATACACTGGTTTGGAAGTCCAGTCCTGGAGTTCCTCTTATGTGGCCTGTAGTGATTTTCACCCTGATTACAAACAAAAATAACGTGGGACAGTAAGTGGTCAGAAAACATGGGATTCTTCGGGAGGAATGTGGGAACCTTTGATATAACACACACACACACACACACACACACACACATTTGTATATATATAATATAATGTACAGGGTGGACTGAGTGTAAAGACCTGACACAGCAGATGTGAGTGAGATGTGGAGAAGTGTGGAGTACCTGGAGGAAGTTGGATGTTGTGGATGCTCGGCTGGCCCGGGGTACTCTGTGGGAGGCGGGGAGCGAGCACCTGTTGCGGCACGATGGTCCTCACGCACCCCGCCGCGGCTGATGCCACCGGAGCCCCGCCTCCTGTCACCGGGGCTCCGCCTCTCACCGCCGTCGTCGCATGCATCAGCCCAGCGCCTTTAGCTGCCCCGGGGGAGACCTGCGGAGATCCGGTATGGGCCGCGCTCTGGATCACGGTCTGCGGCGACTCGGCTTTGATTGACACCGCCGGGTTCGCGCTCACGCTGACAGGAGGCTGGGCGTTCGGGAGCGGCGCGTTGGCCGTGGTGGCGACGCCGGTCGCAGCTGTCAGCACGCAGCCGGCGCCACTGTTACTCCCGTTAATGGTTAAAGTCGCGGGTTGCATAGGTGGCCTGATGATGGCGGTGGTGGCGGTTCCGCCAGGCGCGCTCACGAAAGACGTCTGGATCACCGTGCCCGAGGTCGAAGGCGCGCTCGCGAGTCCTTTCACTACGCCGGGCCCGTTGTTCACCACCGGCGCGGTCACGTTAACGGGAGCTGAAGCGGCAGGCTCGCTCGCCGAGCCGCTCGACGCTGGCGTGCTTTCTGAACGCGGATCCATCGCATCGCCCCCGTCCAAAGTTTGCACTGTTGACGTCCCGAGCTTGACTTCGTGGCCAGGCAAAGTAGTTACCATAGCATCCGGAGGCACCGGATCGCGTTAACACGGTGCCCCGCTCAAGTCCGGAGCGAAGCGCCTGGTCTAATCCGTGTTTTAATTCGCATCCACAGCTAAAACAGCCGGGAAACCGTTCCCCCCTTTTTCTCCCCTCCTGTACGGGGCTACGAAGTAGGAAACAGACGTGTGAGGAGTGAGAGGAGCGCGGGTCACGGTGGAAAGCAGACTCCACCGAGCGCGCTGCTCGTTTTCACGCTTGTGGTGAATGAAATGTGTTGAACCGGGAGCGCAGGTTCACACACCGCGAGATTACCTGCTAGAAACACAAGCCTCGTAGCCAGTAGCTTCTTTGCTCACAAATGTTAACGTTAGCTAGTTGCATTCCCTACTATCCCGAAGTTAGCATCGTTCTTTACCCCTGCCCGTACTCTTCCCTCGGAGTTGACGCAATAAAAGGTTTTGCGCTCGGTCCTGGCACACGCTGCGATCGCGCCGAAAACTTTCTTGTCCACTCTTTTAATTAGAGAATCCTCCACCAGCAGGTCGAAGCCTGCCGCCATCTTCGATGTGAACCGTGAGGAGCGCTAGACGAAATGAAACTGCGCATGCGCCCGGACTAGGAGACGTCATTACGTATCGGGGAAGGCGCTTGGTGATTGGTCGGGGGGCCTGCGTGGGAGGCGGGACATGTGGAGGAGGAGGAAAAAAAACAAAAAAAAGGCAGTTGGTTGTGTGTGAGCGCGGTCGGGGAGCTCCGAGCGCTCAACTGTCATCGAGAAATAGGCCTTCGGACATGTAGAAAAACACCTCCGATCTGCGTCCTTTTCTCTTCTTCTGGGTAAGAAAGGCAGACTGAGGCTTGTCTTAGGGTATATACACAGTGATTCGGTTATCACAGAGCGAGCTGTGACTGATACAAGATGGCCTCGTGTTTTGGAGTCGCTCCCGACATCCTGATCTCTGCCACTAATCCAGTCCAACCCAGGGGACATGCAGGTCTCACCTCAGTCTCCACAGCCTGGTTTTTATTGCAGAAAAACAACAGCACAACCGACAGATGCACTTCTTAAATCATCATAACTTAGACACGTTTGTTTTATCGCGCACGTGATTGAAAGTTTTACAACACTGATTTCCGGCGGTATTGTTTTCCACATCTGGGTGCAAATATTCACCTGGTCGGGTTCAGTGGACTTGGAAAATATACCCCAGTTTTACATTTTTTGCTTAAAATCCTGTTTCTTTTATTTCTACAGAAGTTTTTTTTACAAAATCAATATTCCAGCAGCTACTATCAGTTTATTTTATTTATTTTATTAAATTTAGTAAAAAAACTTTTACCAGAACTATTTCAATGAAATGAATAGTGTTTGGGTTAAAAAATGTAAATTTTACTGACCAGAAAAATATACACTTATTATAACAATGTAGTAATAACAATAATTTTTCATAACAATTCCTCAACTCAAACACTAAAAAAAAGTAAATAAAAATAAATAAATAAAGACTACCAGCAATGTGAATCAGACCTAAAATAAAAAATACAGATTTTTTTTAGTAAAAGTCTAAAAAGTGAATATAACCACAAACGTACACAATCACATAGCTGGGAAAAAACAGGTAAAAAAATAATAAAAGAAACATCTTTGCACCTGATTTATATACGTGTTTAGAGTGAATGTAACTTAGAAAATGACTGGTTGGTGTCATCGTTTCAAAATGAGGATGTGAACCTTTGCACTTTCGCAATAGATTTCCAGCCAGCAGTAATCAATCGGTTTTGCATCAATAAGGGGTCAGTCACCAAGTTTTTTTCTGTTATCAATACTATTTGACTATTACACTACTAAGTCAACTTTGTCCTGATTAGAAAAAGACTAACGTCATTTTGACGAGGTTTATTGGGTCATAAAGTGCCCAGAGGTCCTCGTTATTAGAGATCCAGAAAATATAGTGTGTGTTAATTAATCTGACCTTATAGTTTATCATTATTTAGCTATACCTCATAACCTGTAATTGTTAGCATGGTGAAGTTTCCTTTAACGATGCTTATAATTACAATTTTTGAAAGAAATTATTATCATAAATGTTTATCTAGGTGGTTTTCATTTGCAAACCAGTAAGCAATAAAAAAAGTGAGCAAACTTTTATATCAGACATTCCTGAGACTCGACTAATAAAGTCATGCTGCTTGTTCAACGTGTTAATTATCTTTTGTAAAATAGCGACTTGTGATTTGCGACTTGTGATTTGGCAGACTGTTGTTGTTTGTGGAAGATAAAATCCTCTGCACTCTTTTTCTGTGTTTATACAGAAATAAAGGAATGTGCTTTTTAATTTTTTGATGTTCACAATATTAATGAGAGCCAGGCAGAGTGAAGGTGTTGCTGAGCTCGGGTAGAGTTTGAACTTTGTCACTGCCCAATGTGTTTATCACTTAATCACATTCTCTGAGTGTTAAGCTGTGAAACGGGTTTTTGTCCAGTTCAGTCCGACCTTGTTGTACGTTTTTTATTTTTTTCCCATAACACATCAAGAATTGAAAATCCTGAATGAGAGTTAATAAGACAAAAACCCCAAAACATAATTTTTCAAGGGAAGTCTCTAAGTACTCATAATGCTTTCACTTTCAGAAATTATACATAAATTAAGTCCTTTATTTTCTGGCATTTATAAAAGAAAAGAAAATCATATGGTGTAGATTATTTGGAAAAAGCCTCTGTAATCAGCACCTTGTCTTACGACTCTTCAGGATGGAAATATATGTGGTTATTCATTGTAAATGTGACATGGTGCTCTTTAATAAATAACAAAATGTACCAGTGATCTCTTCTTCTTCCGGGACCTGGAAACCATTCAAACATCCACACGAACAGCCTAAAGCTCCGTGAGGTTACTGTAGAAGGTTTAACTCAAAAACCATGAAGATGAATTTGTACTGTAAATGATATAAACAGTTATAAGCTGTAGTATAAAACAGTTACAGTTATAATGGATTAGGGCTTCAATTTCTGTGAACAGTTTTGCACTCGAGTCTTCAGCAGTGAACAGTTGATATCCTCAACAATGATGGAACTACATCACAGATGAGGATAAGTTCTCTTTTGAATCTGGCTCCTGCCAAGGTTTCTTTTCATACCATCTCAGAGAGTTTTTCCTTGCCACTACTTGCTGCTTGTTCATTAGGGATAAACTTACAGGGATCTTTGGGACAATGTCTATTGTTAAAAGTGCTACACAGATCAAATGGAATTGAATTGCCATCATTCAAGAAAAGTGCAATGTGCTGTCATTAGACCTTAAAGAACTTCATGTTGTCCCACAACATCCCAAATGATCACTGATCATTTAATACGACAGCTTACCTCATAGTGTTTTATTCCATACATAAAACAGCGTAATGCTCCATATAGGCTGCATACTAATCAGTCTGCACTTTAGAAATGATATTAGCGCTCAAAGTAATTGAAAAAAACAATAAAATGGTCAAAACAAACACAGTTGATAGTAGTATGAATATAGTGAAAGTTGTGCCAAATGCTCAGAGCCGAAGCATAATATACAGCGTGTGTGTATATATATATATATATACAAACACTGTACTATATTATCTATATTAGACAGCATCTTGATCACTAGTGCACATTTGGGCAAAATGTAATTTATTAAGAGGGTTATTTGAGGTCGTTTTCATTTATATCACAATATTAGTAAACAATTTCGCTTTCCCTCATGTGTCTTGTAAGGTAATACAGAATGTTGACGGAGAGCTAGTATTAATTATGGACCAGTATGCGATGAGATGTGCAAAATCAGTTTTTTAACAATCAATACTGTATTAAACAATGACGTTTTAAACCGAGTTCATTTAGATTTATACAATATAAGGACAGTATTCTGTGTCTTAAGGGCTTAATATAGCAAAAGTTTGTACCAGTTGTGGTCAAATATTATGTTTTTTTTCATATGGAAAACAATAAATGAAAAATTAAAGTGGCAAATAAACACATTAATTTACCTTGATGAATGTATTGTATAAATAAATAGGTATTACATCAGCATTATTATCACAATTATGCCATGCTCTGTTATAATTTGTCTCAGTTATTACATTCCATGCTGCCACTTATTAGTGAATAAATACTACATGTAAACAAAATTGTATTCCAACACCAACATTCCAAAGTTAGGGTAGACTTTATTTTAATATTAAAAAATATTTAAGTGTGAGTTGAAATCAAGTAGACATTACTCGAAGGCATGAAAAACATTGGACAACAATGCACAGTATAGCGATGTACATTTCATATGACAGAAGACTAAGCTTTCTTTCTCAAACATATAGAAGTAGACAGAAGAAACAGTTCATTTTGTATACCTGCATCGTTAATCCTAAATAAGGCTTTGCTACTCTGCTGTCGTTATAACCAATACAATATGGCAATTATTGTACATCTGTCAGCTTTATAATCTACAGCAGCAGTCCAGGTGAACAGAAATGTTCTCTGCAGACAAAGTAATGCACGCAAAATAGAATCCGTGGGGACGTCGAATCAGGCTAAAAAGAGGCAACCTACCAGAGAAAGTCTTTAACAGCACACAAACACTGAAGTACAGGATTCATCAGTAGTAACCGGTGACGCCATTCATAGTGACAGCTCAGGGTCTTCTCCTGCACAGTTGGCTGGAGGTGTACCGTTTATCAAAAGCCCATCCTCGTCCTGAACATCCTCGTCATCCGATTGGACAACGGGGGTTTCTGCGCCGTCCTCTCCTTGGCTGTCTGAGGTGGCAGTGGAGGAAGTAGAGGATATCCGGGATTTGAGCTGGCAGGTGTCTGGGACTCTCATGGAGATTTCTTCCCTCAGCGCAGAATCAATGTCGTTACTGCCACTGAGACCTTGAGGAGAAATCACAGTTACAGCCATCAGATTCATCACCACGGATGGCTGCTATATCATAACTCTTTTATACGTTAGCTGTCTTTCAGATCTCACTCCTAGTCCTCCAATGATTTCAGTGTTTCCATTATCTTCAGTAAGTGCATTATCCTACAGAGAACCCAAAGGAAACCCATACAATAACAAGGACCAAGACTGTCATATTTGCACTAGAACATTTTTCAATTATGCTCTGTTTTGTTCATGTCCAGTCATTTTGTCTTGTAAGTAAACACTTGCAATAAACAAAACCCAAAGACATGAACTTTTCTTTTACAGATCTGATTTGTAAACTGTCTACTGCTACCTTCTAGTGGACACGGACATGAGTCGTCCTCCTCGGTCGAGGCAAGAAACACGTCCAGCGCCTCCTGATCCGAGATGTCCAAAAGGTCCATTTGCTCCAGCATGTCCACATTGACCTCCATGGATGAGATGCTGCTCATGGGCGCTAAAGAGCATTTAAAAAAAACGTCTCAAATATTATAATGAGAATAAAGAACCACATTTCATAAGAATGATTATCAAAGTGTCAAAGTACTTTACCCCTTTTGTAATCTATCTGCAAGTGTGCAGAGGAGAAGTAAACATCCACATCATGCTGGAAGGCCTCTTCGAAGAAGCGCTGACTTTCTCTGAGCCTCAGCTGCTGGGCCACGTCCATGTCCGGAATCCTCAGAGCGTTCTCTGTTTCAGCTGGAAAACAAAAAATACACAAAAGAACAGATTTCCAAGACTAATTAGGAAGCGCCATGTGATCACTTCTTCAGAGGTTTCAGTTTGCAGCCTAAAGTGCATGAATAGTAAATACGTATACCACCACCAGGGAGCAACAGTCAGCCATTGCTTCATTAAGGTTGGTGCCAGAATTTGTACTAGGGCTTAGTTTAATTTCTCATAGCGTAACCCAAACTCAGACCAGGTAAATCATCTATCTCTGGCCTTTGATATGTTTCTATCTGTAGGTTGGTCCATAGGTAATAACTCTATGTAACAGACACACGAATACTCAACGCGTATAGTAATCTCATATTGCCGTAAATCTGTCAAGGCGTGCAGTTCAGTCACAGCATCTGTCAATTCTAGGGCTGCTAATCAGATTGGGCTGGAAGTGCAATCTCATTTACTCCCTACATCAGGAGCACTGTAATAGCCTAAAGAGGAGAGCTGTGAGAGCTGTGAGAGGAAACAAAAATGAGATCTTATAAGATTTCCATCTTAAAAATTTGAAGCTGAAACCAGAGGCTTGGGTCATTTTTAAAAGTGGAAATCACTTATGTATACACTCCAAAGCTAACTAGGTAATGTTTTAAGAAGAATAGAATACACTGAAAACATGGTGTGTGTGTGTGTGTGTGTGTGTGTGTGTGTGTGTGTGTGTGTGTGTGTGTGTGTGTGGGTATGCGTTTGTGTCACAGCACATCCTAATCAGCATTATATGAGACTACATTTCACTATTGAAGTAGTGGCCACTTATTTAGTCTCTGCACCATCCATTAGTCAGATGAGCAGCCTGACCCTCTGCTCGAACACGAGACCTCGACCACTCAGCTATTTATGGAGGCACACACAGGAGTCGGAGTAAATGACTCATCAGTAATTATAACCACAAAAATATACACAACAGAAACAGAACAACCCCCTGAACACACATATGATTAATGTATTTTCACATTTTTTTCTACAAGATATCTTATTCACATGATTATTTTATGTTCACGTTTTGATATGAATTTATTTCCACCTGTTCTAATGCATGAGGGTTTATTTTTACACATTTGATCCCGTCACATGCGATCATTCGATATATTACTCAGGCAGTGACACGACAAGCATATTATATGCATTTAAAAACTATATAATACAAGCCTGCTGGAATGCAGGCAATCTTAATCTTAACGTAATGTAGGAAAGTCTCTCAAAGAATGTCTGCTGTGTATTTTCACTTATTTTATATAAATTATGCATTAAGTGTATACACGAAATATGTTTTGCCATGTATCCCGGGAGCATATACCGTTTGATGAATAAGTAGGAACTTGGGATAGTCTTACATCAAAAGTAAATTAAAATGTTCCCTGTTTGCTATTTGTACTACAGTGACCTTTTTTGTAAACGTATGTCTCCTGTGGAGTCATACAGGCATTCATTAAGCTACTAAAGCAAAAAAAAAACCTCATAAAGCTGTGCCCTGCTATTCATTGTTTTTAACAAAAACGGATTCAATAATCATCTAATTATCAGGTTCTATCTAAAAGGGCTAAAATATGTTTTAGAGCATGACCAGGGCTGAGAGAGTGTTTCCTTTCACGGTCCGTCAATACCACTGAAGCACGCAAAAACAGCATTCTAGGATTAGGCTGTAATTAGAGCGTACAGCCCTAGATTGGGCTAATTGGATTGGGTTTCAAAGCCTGGGTCAAATCAGGAAGAATAAAAAGACTTGACTGTGGTGGGAAAGCTTACGGTTCACATGCGAACACTCATATGCTCATTACCACAGTAAGTACGAAAGCACAGTAACAAAGTCCCAGATGTATAATGCAGCATCAGCTATTATACGTTAACGCTAGTTGCTAGCTTGTGTTTGTTACAAATGATTGTCATATCCACCACATTATCTGTGTAATGCTGCTTTGAGACAATTTTAAAAGGGCTATACAAATAAAAATGAATAAATTTTAATTGAATAGTCTGAGAGAATGATTAAACAGTAGCTAAACGGCTAAAAATACAACCAAATTACTAAATGAATTTTGTTTATTGCTAACAGTAGTAGAGTTAGCCAGCTTAGCATGCAAGTTGGAATACTCATATCTTTGTAATATTTAATTGAGCTCATATTAAACACTCAACAGATCTGTCAGTCATAATAATAAGGTTTATCGGGTTTATTATTTAAACTTCATGAAATTCACTCGTTTATTACTCAAGGCCTTTAACCTAACTTCACTAATTGCTAAGACTTATTTCCATTTCCATGGCTTAACCATGTTTTTTCCCCCTTTTAGAGAGTTCACATGGCTTTTCATGAATGCAAATACACTCGGTCAAGCGTGCTCATCTCTGATGGAAAATCTGTTGTAAAAAGGTGTTCAATAGCAGCATAAATTAAATCATTCGGTCAAATTATTTTCCCTCACAAGCCTTCGAAGGTGTGTAAATTCGGGGAATTCATGTGCTTCTTCTGCCAAATGAAAAAAAAAAAAAACCTTAGTTTTTCACTTGGTTGCTCAGTAATATTGAAAACCTGATGACTAACGATGCAGACATCCTGACTTTTTGTTTCAGTTTCCTGAAAAAAATATATGACTTGTCACATTTGGCAACGGAGTATGTGCTCTCTGTGGCAGATCAAGAACAGTCAGTGACCCTGTCGTGTGAGGACGGCGAGTCAGCCAGCGGACGAAGATGTCACAGTGACTCAGTCGCTGACTATCAGACCGTGTGTGTGTGTGTGTGTGTGTGTGTGTGTATGGGCTAATGCTGCATTCCAGCACTGTTTCCTCATCATCTTTTCTAGCCACATCCCATGAAAATAATCCCCATCAGTGTCTCAAAAGTCATTCTAATACTTTATAACTCAAGTGATGTATTGAGTCAACATAACTGTAAGTCTCACTAGCAGAACCATTCTAGGAGGCCTATATATCTCATATACATATACATAAGCATATAGATAACGTTACTTATTGTTCAGATTTTGTTTAACATATTCAAACACTCAATACATGAGCTAACAGAACTTGACAGCATCTGATTAGCAGGTCTTTTAGAACACCAAAACATAAAAACCTATATTTTATTCCATTGGCAGATCCTTTGACTATATTCAAGGTTACATCATGCTAAGATGTAACTGTTTTGCAGTGTGCACTCCTGCTTTCATTTTCAAATACCGTACATGCAGGTCAGTTCTCTCTATTACATATTGTTTTACTGCCATAAAATCTTAGACCAAGAACACAAAATGTTCATTTCTAGAAGAGACCATAGAAAAAAACATGAACAGAGATCATTTAACTGATCAATGATGTTCTTAAGTAAGCAATAAATTTCTGTAAAAACATACTGATTGACATTACAGTGCATTGCTTAATAGCAAGTACGTCATTTTTACCGGTCCTTGATCCAAACACAAACTCATTACTATAAATAAAATCAACCATCTTCTCCATTCTGTACGCTTTTGCAACTTTTGTATTTCTAGTACAGTATACGCTTTAATGCGCCAAAAAAAACATTTTGTCCTCAAGGCCCATGTTTATGCCCTTTTCTGAGTCATCTAGCTCTGTTATTTCTTTAGAATTGTGTTCACCCATAGTGTGTGTTTAGTGTAACTGAGCCTGTAACTATCCTAGATTGACGTTTATACTCACACTGAAGCTGTTATACTTTTATAATATGACCTTACACAGTTTAAAATATTAAAGTGTAATCTTCAAGAACAGGACGCTTCAAACCGCGAGGAGAATTATGGGACTGCAGGGGAGGACACACACTCATTTCATTTCACTCCTCATTCTTTTCTTCTTCTTTTTTATGCTACATTAAACTAGCATCCTGCACAACATCTTAAACAACCCATGGAGCTGGAAAACAAGGACAGGAAGGAGAAGCAGGGTCACTGCTTTGCTTAGAATTAACTTGGGGTTAATTATCGTGCTTGAGGGACGGCTCGAGCGCTCTCGCAGCAGAATCTCTCAAATCCTTAGCTTTTAGCTTATGGATTTATTTTTCCACTTCACAGCCTGTTAACTCTCACAAGCTCAGCCACCTGCTGAAAAAATGGTACACATCCGGACGCCCACTAGTCGGGCATAGCACAGCATGGCATTTTGCGCACGACTGGAGTGTCTGATGCCCTGCTTGCTTCCACAGGTTACATAAAAACAGACAGTATATTTTACCTCTGGTCAGGCTTAGAGACAGCAGGGATCTGATTAATAATGACAAGCAGTCACTTGCAGAACACAGCAAGACTGCTGATGTTTGTTTTTCAGCCATGGACACACACGCACACACACACACACACACATACATTTCGAGTGGCTTTCATTAGTGGCCTCTAATTTTAGATATGGTTAGAATGAGGCTACTGAGGTCATGGTATTGATGGACTGCTCTCTAATGATACTGATTGGTCAGCTGATTAACCCCTTTAGATCCAGCATCTATTGTAATGTGTATCACATGATTTATTCAAAGGCATACATTAAAGAAGATTAGCAACTGCATTTCATGGACTTTCAATAAAAAATGCATACTGTTTTATCTAAATTCTTTTATATCCTTATTTGTGCTTCAAGAGAAAAGCCAGTGAATGCTGATGAAAACCCTGTTCTCCTTTAGATCTCCCACACACACCTCCGCTAATTTGTAGTTAACTTTCTCACACTCTCTCTCTTTTGAATGTGCCAGACCAGTCACATCTGAACCTAGTTCAGCGTCCTCTCCCTCGTTATATCACACAGTGTCTTTTAGTCCACCGAGGTCTGAATGAAGGAGGAGGGAGTAAGTAAGATCCCAGGTCTGAATGCGGTGAGGGCAAAAAAACCTAAAACTGATCATCCAGGAGGCTCGACTTGACATTCCCTGAGGAGAGGGCGAACCTCTCTTTCTTCTCCGCTTCCTCTCTCTTTTATTTCCTCTGTGGGATTGGCATTGGAGTAAAGAGACAGATTTGAGCCCGACTACCGGACGTGGCACGGCACTCACACTCGACTCGCCCACGCTAACAAACCCAGGCCCTGAGCTGCTTCTTGGAAACCCACAATACCAACACAAAGTGTTCATTTCACACACACACACACACACACACACACACACACACACACACACAGGTTGTTACAGTTAAGTAATGATGTTAGATCCTGGCCTGTGGGTTTTCCTTGTGGTTTTGCTATTTTTCAAAAGCCTCAAAGCAAATTCATTATTATAATAGCAACCTATTCGCTTACATCTGTATAATTGATTTTTTTAAATACAGACAATACATTCTGCTTCCTCTGAAGAGTTCCCTAAGAGCGTTCCTTTTCTCCTTTAAAGGTGTGATATGTAATTAAATATCCTAAAATACCTCAAATAACTATAGAACTTCAAACATACTTTAGAAATACTGTCAGTCCTGAAGTTTTCACGCAATTAATATATGTATTTATATATATATATATATATATATATATATATATATTTTTTTTCTTCACTTTTACAGCCCTGAAATCTCTGAACAATAAAGGCCAAAGCATGATTTTTAACACGAGTCAGTTGGAGTAAAGTGGAAAGTAAAGGTTTTTAAAATTTGTCTTTTAGATTTTTGTAGTGGTCGAAATTTGCATACTGCTCCTTTAAAATACTTTTTTTTCAATCACCATCTATCGACAGAATAAAAAAAAAAAAGCCACAGTGAAGTGTTACACGAAAGTAATCAACATGCATCTAACACAGCTGCAGTTTTCCAAGAACAGCACATGTATTCACATACAGAAATACAGAAATAGTTGTTCCGGCACCGGCTCCTCTTTTTCTTGCTCTCTATTTAGGTTAATATGATCCAAAACAACTACAGCTACTAAAGACACTGATTTATCTCTGTGATGAAGCCCTGACACTGAAGACTCCATCTAAGCAAGCAATTACGTGTGTTTATGTAAAACACTTGGTCAATGTGAATGAATGTGTTACTATAGAAACAATAACATATACACAGTCTCCTGCTATATCCTTATTTGATCATATCCCTGTGACGAAGCAAAGAGAACATAGCCAGGGTGACACTATCTTAGCAACTTCTTGTTTTATTTATTTATTTAAAGTTTTGTCCCTTTTTTTCCATTCACACATCACATTTTCCATTTTCCACAAAACCTCTCAGGCTTGATATTCCCCAGAGACAAAGAAAGGAACTGTGAAAATCTCAAAACAAAGGCACACTGCTAAATTTATTGCTATATATCTCTCTGAGAATAAACACTGCAGATTGTCTCGGGGCGCTGTGGTAGCACGACACAGGAAACAAGTGTTCCAACATTCCCAAGAGAAGCACCAGACTGAGCTTGAAACCCCAGAGATCGTTTAAGCTGCATCCCATAAGCTGGTCGGAGTGACTGTGGGTTTTTTAATGCTGGTTTTTATAGGCGAGCTACAATAAAAACTCTCCCACAGGCTGTTCCTGACCAGCACACGGTTGGAGAAAATGACCCTTCCAGATGCTTTAAAGCAATTTTCGACCACATAAACAAAAATAAGGACAGACTGTGGTCTGTGTTTAAAGAACTAATGTAGCGCTTGGAAACAATAAATTTTTCTGTAGCAATTCCTATAAATCACACTTTACCTCCAGAATAATAGAAAACTGCGGTTTATTAATAATATTGTCTTTAACATTGACTGCTGATCTGAATGAATTTTACTGTATAACACTGAATCAGTGAAGATTAGATATGGCTTGACTGCTTGTTTTCACCTTCTTAAACTCTTCACACCATTAGTCATTTCTCATCGTCGGTCTCTGGTGAGACAGTTCAATGACTAAGCATTTCATCTCCAGCTAGTCATGTCAGCCACCTGACACTGACGCACAATCATGCTGCACTGAACCACAGCCTCAACTGGTCCCAGATCAGCTGTTTCAGGTTAAACTGGAAACATAAATAAACACAAAGTGGCTTCAGATCAGTATCTATTTTACAATACGGTGCTTTAGGGGAAATCCCTTTTGCCCTTATAAACCATTTCCGTCAGCTCAGCTCTTGTTTTGTCCAAAGAACTAAGTACGAATAATTGTAGACATCCGAGGGAAAAAACTGTTGACTCAGCAGTTTAATCAATAAGTTCAATAAGTCCAGTGCTGCCACCATTTCACGGTCAGAACGGAAACCTGCTAACAGGGCCTTGTATTCAAACGCAATCGCTTTATTTCACACTCCACATCAGTGACGAACTCTAGATTCAGAGTCGCCGAAAGGTCATTCATTTGAATAATTCTTATACTGTATATTATTGATTCTATAGTGACCTGTTTCATTCAAATGGACATCTAATGCAAAACATGCACATAATCTGAAGCTAATAAGCTAATTTTTTTTTTCGGTTATGTTTATTTATCATTCATTGAAGGAGCCAGTTTCGGGTTTAGCTTTTTCTGACACGGGAAAATCTTTCAGACAAAGGACTTTACACTTCCTGGTTTGATAGCACCATAATAAACCAATTCTTTCTCAGTGAAAGTATAAACTGTAACTATAAATGTATAACTATATGTAAGTAAAAAATAATAATCAATGTCAAATCATTGTGGTATGAGAGGAATACATACATCTCAGGAAAATCATAATCATGAACAACACAGTAACTTTCTGTCCCATTACCATGAGGATGTTGGTTGTTTCCTTACCACAGCACATCCCCAAGTATTTACCTTTTAAAGCAAATATAAATCCAGTCAGGAGGCTCGGTTAAACAATACACCTTTTCAGTCTCAGTTAGCAGATGAATTGTTTATTGAATCATCCTGTTTTTCTGTCTTCGAGGACTCTAATATAGAATATCCTAACAAGTGTCCATTCTTTTACAATAGTATTAGTCCAACTGTTGCCACAGATAGACTGTCATAAATATTTCATGAGTGGTAGTAAACCTGCTCAATACAGGACTGAGGAGGCAGCACGAGTCTAAGCAACACAAAGGTCATCTTACCCTACGCTTTTTCCTGAGTAAACCACAACAGCATGGCCGCGTGGTTTAATTTCCCCCCTCAAAGCTTTGTTTCCATTTAACAAGAATCATGGCACATGGCAACTATTAACCCGTGAGCTGAACAACAATGTCTGAAGACAAGACAAAAGCAAGGGTTTCCAAAAACTGTGTATAGAAAAGCTCTGAGTTACAGGAAAGGTTGAAGGATGACAACAGATGCTGAAAGAGAGGGAGTGTGATTCGGCAAAACATCATTCAGTTCTGTGTAAATGTGGTGTAAAGGTGTCTGTTGAAACTTCTTGTTTATTCAATGTAAAAATATATTTAATGACATGGCATGTTTGTAGTGATCATATACACCTTTAATTCTTGAGACAGTCTAGAGTCAGGATATTTTCATTTTGAATTCGTTTTAATGTGCTATGTCGCTAACTTTGTACTTATTGTACGAGACATATGACAAATATTTTTTTCTTTATTATATTCAGCTGGCAAACAGAATTCAAATCCCCAATCAAAAAGCTTGACATCGAATTTGACATTTCACATGTGTTGGTCCTCATTAGGATAAAGTGGCTACTGAATGCTATGTTATGTGTATGGACACAATGGAACGCTAGCAAGTAGAGAATGCTATGCATGGTATTCCCCCTTACAAGATCTATAGAAACTCATATAGAAGCTTAGTGCTGTCTTTTTTTCAATTATTTTTCAATGAAAACACATCATGAGGCAATTAATTGGGAAGTAGTAGCTCAATGGTTAAGCTGTTGGACTTCTTATTAGGAGGTCATGAGTTCTAATCCCAGCACCACAAAGTTACCACTCATGGGCTCTTGAGCAAAGCCAAATGCTGTAAATGTAATTGGTCTTATACCACAGAAACCTCTGAAAATTCAAGAGTGCATTAGAACTTAATTTCCTTCACCTCTATCTCTCTTCAAGTCAAAGA
This sequence comes from Silurus meridionalis, assembly GCF_014805685.1. Classification (NCBI taxonomy): domain Eukaryota; kingdom Metazoa; phylum Chordata; class Actinopteri; order Siluriformes; family Siluridae; genus Silurus; species Silurus meridionalis. The sequence goes on from NC_060902.1 coordinate 14,044,278, forward strand.
CACTTCTAAATTAGAAACTACATGAACATCTTGTCTTGAGAAGTCTTTTTCTTACATCGTTTTGGTTTCAGCACAGGGTGCGGCTTACAGGCCAGTTGAAAATCTGTTCGCCGTTTGCCGGAAAACCCCACATACTTTAAACCAGACTCTGTCGTTATTATCTTGGTTGCATATCATATATTTAAAGCCAGGCCAGCAGAAAAGAGCTTTCTCATTTGTACATCCTGCACGTGTTTCTGTACATCGAAATATACAGTGTGACATATGGGTAGGATTATAACATGTATACTGTACAAATTATGTGGATGTGTGATTAAGTCAACTGGAATGAAAACTCTGTCCTGGCCTCGCAGCTGTCTTTATGCATTTTACATTCCACAGCTGTCCACAGCAGAGATGGATTTAGGTAGGACTATGTGTTCAGTCTGAAAACAACAGAATTAAAACACACTGTCACACATTCAGTCCTGAAGTTATATTGATGTTCACATTGGGAAAGTTAGGGGTATTCAGAGTGAGGTTATGCATGTGCTTGGGTTAGTTTTTTCTGGGTGAAAATGACCATATTATCCATAAATACAAAATCAATTTAAATTAAATATCGTAAAACATTGTTGCATACTTTAAAGAGAAGATGATAAATTTTTAATAAATAGCATCACTGTGCTGGACATTTATGCTCTTCAAAACTTTGTGGACACCTAACCACAATATTCACATCCCATTCCACAATAAATCACTATTTGCTATTATAACAACCTCCACTCTTCTGGGAAGATGTTCCACTAGATTTTGGAGTGTGCTTGTGGAGATTCATTTAGCCACAAGGGTGTTGGTAAAGTCGGGTACTGATGTAGGTTAGGAGGCCTGGGGTGTAGTCAGTGTTCCAATTCATCCCAAAGTTTCAATAAGGTTGAGGTCAGAGCTCTATAGCAGACCACTCTTGATCTTCTACTCCAAACCATGCAAACCATATCTTCATGGATCTGGCTTTGTGCACTGTCATGCCTGAACAGGTTTGGGTTTCGCAGTTCAAGTGAAGATCACATTTCATGTCACCACATCTAAAGACATATAATACAATTGCGTTCCTTTAACTGTGTGGTAACGGTTAGGGGAAGAACCTCTATATGGCTGGAAAGGTCAGGTGTCTACATACATGTGCCCATATAGTGTACGTCTTTTATAAATCTCTGAAAAGCACAAAGTCTGAATCTGAAGTGTAGTGTACATTCTCCTAAATCCAGATGTTAGATCCCCAATTAAAATGCAAGAAGTCAATATGGGGGGAAAAAAAACTCCTCGATGACAGAATTCAGTTTCCAAACTGAACTCAGAACCCATCTTCTTCTTTATGGCACTATTTTAAATCAATATGATTCTAAGAATACGCTATAAAGACAAATAATACTAAGTATGTTAAGAGTATGTTCTCTAAGATTCAATTGTGAATTGGTTGGGATGAGTACAGAACAGTCTTTACGATTAAAGCAGTACAACCAAAAGTGCAGATCTCTTACAACAAGAACGTCTGCGTTTGATGAGTGCAAAAATCTCCCTGCACTCCTCTTCATCTCTTCTCTCCTCCTCCTCCTCAACCACTGAGCTCTCTCATTTGGGCACGGATCCAGGAGTAAATTATTGATGCTGCGAGTGTGTGAGTGAGTGAGTGAGTGAGTGTGTGTGTGTGTGTGTGTGTGTGTGTGTGTGTGTGTGTGTGTGTGTGTGTGTGCATCAGAAGCCTGGGGGTGAAGCACAATCCAGCACTAGCGGATCCTTGCCTACTCTCGACAATGACCTCATTGTTAACCCTCTCTCCTCCCCTCAATAGAGGTCTTTAAGAGCAGGTCAATAATAGGTCAGATACTATTTAGATCAGCTATAAAAGACTTAAATAGCAGAGTGAACAATTAGGGCTCAGTGTAATAAAGAACATCTCTCCCATCTCTCATAGGAACGAGGATTGAGCAGACATGGCATGAGTAGTGTCTCAGTATAGCGAGGAAGTTACATCGTCCGTCTGGAAAACAGGTGTATGAACCTGCAGTTAAACATTAGAATGCTGACTCTGAATCAGTGCTCTTTTAGGTTTCTAGGCTTAACGTCTTAAAAATCAATTACACTGAATGGATTCGTTTGGTTGGAAAAAGAATAAGAGAAAAATAGAATAGTATCCAAAAAAAACATTCAAATATTGTATAAAATATTGCATGGATTAAATATTGTAAAACAGTTACATACTTCAGGGCAAAATCAATGATTTTTGTGTTATGTTCTACTTGTAACATTTTAAAATCTAATAAATCTAATTTTAAATATAAAATATAAATATAAAATGTCAGCTTTTACACTCCTTCCCTAACACCTTTGTAATGATACTGATGAAAGAAGTCTTGAATGAAAGAACTTTAGAAGAGCTAGAATTAAAGCTATATCTTTATATTTTCCCCACACAGGAAAGTTTTCAAGACTTTGAGATTTCAAAATGTGTAACATGAAAAGCCACATTTTTCTCCTGAGTTCAAGAGAGAAAAATGAACCAGGTGTTGTAAAGCAGCTGACGGTTGTAAAACAAGTTCTGAAAGGTCTTGTTTCTTTTATGTAACTGTAAACTGATAAAAAATACAACGATGCTGTTTGATATATGTTAAACTGTTAGCATTGGCAAGCTTCTGTGGTATAATAGGAATAAAGCTGTTCAGAATGTACCGTTACAGGAAAACTTGATATCTAGAAGACCCTACAGGGTACGGCACCTCATTATTTGATGTGACTTTTAACCGTCTACACTCCAAGTCGAGATCTCAATTCCTCCGATTCTGGTCTTTTAGTTGTTCCCACTAACCGTTTATAGGTGATCAGGCTTTTTACCTCACATGCACCAAAGCTGTGGAATCTTCTCCCAACTGAGATTAGACAGGCCGAGTCTTTTACTGTTTTAAAAATCTGCCTCTTAAAACTCACTTTTTTAGAATAGCTTTTATGTGGTTTCTTATTTTTGTGATTTATTTATTCTGTAATATTTATTTACTTTTTTTTTTTTTAATACTTATTTTATTTTACCTCATTATTATTTTTCTTATAAAATGTTTTATTATTATAAATATTATTTAAAAAATGATTTTTTTTTCCCTCTTATCTTCATTTATTAATTTTTTCTCTTTTGGGTTTGGAAAGTGCTTTGAGATGCTATTTTTGAAGGTGCTATAAAAAAAATAAAGATTATCATTATTATTATTATTATTATTATTATTATTATTATTATTAGGCCACATTATAAGAGTATTTTTCAACATACCAGTAGTGAATTACATATAAATATAAAAGGAACAAATTCTACATAGTGGTAAGAGGCCCTATTTTTCAGTGTAGTCCACTATATCGAGGCCTTTCTACAAAAAATCAGATTCACTGCTCGTTCCTTCTGGTGCGCTATATAACAGTGATTTAACACTTTATCAGAGGACAAAAGTGGTTTACTGGCCAACATGTTTAAGGCTGGTGCACAGAGCTGTGGCAGTAAAGTGCTGGCTGTTCCTTGCGAGCTCTGTTCACAAATGCATGATGGCAGGCAATGAGTCGAGAAGCTACAGCACTCATAAATGTTTTTCAGATAAACACTGGACACCGGCCAATTCATAAAACATAAGCACGGCTGAAACAACTTGTATTACAGAAGAGACTTGGAATAGCCACTCTTGTATTAACCGGGAGGAGGTACAGTGTGTAATTTATGTCTGGCATAACGAGAACACTCCATCCTACAGGCTGCAGGCTCACCCAGTGCAAGTCAAGCAACAGAGTTCTTTGCATGATAAACATTTTCGCGCATGAGGGCCATGCCAGCTGGATTTCATTGAGAGCATATGACGTCCTTAAACCAGACTCATAATGTAATCAATATCGCAGAGGGTCTTCAGCCCTAAACCGTGACAATGTGTGATTAATCATTCACTGATGTTTTATTTCTGCTCACAGTACTCAAGAAGTGCATGTTTATGTTTGCGATAAATTGCATTACGATACAAACAGAATGAGCTTTGAGTGGGAACCAAACCGTCCGCTTGATACATTTCTCTAAAAACGGCCACCAAGTGATGTTTTGGAGTTATTTTAAAAAAGAGGTCTTCAATAAAAATAGCAGGTTTGGTACAAACACCTTCCAGACTTGTCAATTCCTTAAAGACGATATTGCCCTTGAGTGTGCCAGTATAAGAAACAAAACTCGCACTGGCCTGAAGGATCGCTTATTCAACCAGAGGCAGCCCATATCATCTGAACAAGCCTGAAGAGATTTGACTCCAAATAAGGGAAGGAATTAAGGGTGCCTGAAAACCTCTGCACAATACACTTTAACACTGTTAAAGTGAGGTTTTGTTAAGCCACAAGAATGCTTTTAAACGCATAATGTATAATTTTGGAAAAGTACCACACTTTACCACACCCTAAAGGGTTAGGTGGGAAATGTCATATGAGCAATACTGAACTGAACATGGTTTCAAATGTTTATTGCATTTGTCAGGACGCTTTCATCATTTATTGGTTGTTACTCAGAGTTGAGATGTCTCTGTGATTGACATTTTTGACATTTTTAAGAATTCACTTTAATTCACAGAATGTCAAGAATTCTGGATATAAATGTAGAAATACATTCTGGATTGAATGACAGACCATCACAAGTCAGATTCAGACGCATCCAGATTCAGACATTTAAGGATCACTAGTCCAACTAAAAAACATGTTTTTGGGATGAAGGAAACCACCAAGATATGAAAATGCTGCACAGCCAATAACCTGTGATAAGCTCACGATTAAACCTGGAGCTTGATAGTAAAATCCCTGACAGTACACTGATTAAGATGAATTTCTAACTAACACTCGTTCATTTATCTTCTGTATTTGCTTTATGTCAGGCAAACCCCCAGTCTGTGACAGATATATTGAGCATATCTGAGCGCACTTTAGCATAAGCCAATCTACCTTTGGTTTTAGAATGTTGGAGGAAACCCGGGGAACCTGGGGAAAATAGAAATTGAAACAAAAACAGTACAAAGAATAACCAAAGTTTTGTTTGAAGCTCTGTTCCTGAAAATCTCAGACTGCATCTTTAAGATGAAACCTCTGATTGGGGCTGTAGTAGTCAGTAACTGGAACTTTGAGCTCAATTTCAGACTACATCTTTAAAATATCGCAATTACTGAATTACTGGTTATAAATATATAGTACTGGCCACATAAAGTGACATTTTTCAGTCTCCGTCATAGGAACTGAGTAATGAACAATGCAGTTATTTTTTCTATTCATTCCACTAATTACATAATGACCGTGCTAATTATCTTTTTTCAGTTATATTGGGTTTATTATAACGTTGAATCATGGTATATTGTCGCTGATCAAGACATCTTGTTTTACACTGTGTGGAGGTATAAACATCTATCAGTATGTTGTACATAGTTGTTAAATGTCCAGGTCTGTTTACTGTCTCCAGCTATGACATGATGCAACAGTTCAGTATATAGAATATATAATAAATAGTGCTTTATTAACTTAAGCAAATTTTACAGTTTGGAGACTAATCTAGCCTTACACTGTGTTCTAGATAGTACTGTACAGTCACTGGATCTTCACAGATCAATTGTTAACCTTGATATTTATATTAGAAAGCACTTGTGGTGAATGACAAGTGAACATCTTGAATCCTGATCACTGAAGAGTGAAGTGTGTACTTACATGGCTGATGTTTGATGTTCAGGTTTGCCCCCTTTGAGCTCATGATCCCTGGTTAGAGTTGCACATACACTCACACACATAAACAGGCACACACAGATGATAGAAAGGAGAAGCCTTACACAAAAACTGGATCCTTAGTTAAACGCTGTGCAAAGCATCAGCAGAAAGATTGAACTGCATCATAATATACATTCATCTCTGTCGCTCTGTCTGGCTCTTTCAGCATGCTCCCATTCCTGGCACATTCACACAAATGAAGCTCATCCCCTCATCCCTGTCACACAGTCTAACTTAGGAGACTGAAGACAGAGAGGGCTTAGGCCAGTGGAGCGTACCATGTGGTCATTCACAGGGGAGAGCTCACTCACTGTTCAGACAATACCATGCAAGGAAAGGAAAAGGGGGTGAGGAAGGAGTTGCGCAACAGGAAAAGGAGGGTTTGGGGTTTCCGAAACTAGGCCTGCTTTTTCTCTTTCTTTCATTCAGCCTCTCTCCCAGGATGTAACTTTGACACGAAGCAGGTTCACTACCAAAATGTATTAATAGAAAATTCACACTGAGCATTTTCCGCTAAATATAAACCAAAGTACATTCATCTACACCTACTCAATAGCACAACCTTAATTGTGTGGTCTGGGAAACCCCATATGACATATTACTGTATATAGTTCTGTATGGGGTCTCCTTTACAAATCAAACCAAAATGTTGTTATTGAATACCAAAGTCTATTTTCAGAGTATGTTGCAGATAGAAAAGTGATAAAGGCAGACTAGAGAAGTGGTAGCTCAGTGGTTAAGGTTCCAGATTACTGATCAGAAGGTCAGGGGTTCAAGTGCCAGGATCGCCAAGCTGCCACTAATGGGCCCTTTAGCAAGGCCCTTAACCCTCTCTGCTTAACTCGCTCTGACCCCAGTTACCTAACAAACTGTGATATGTATAGAAAGAATGTCACAGTGCTCTAATGTACACTAATTTCCTGCTTCTTCTACAAAAAGCAGTTTGTATATATATATATATATATATATATATATATATATATATATATATATATATAAATATAATTACTGTTTTATGTTGCTGTTCATGTTCTATTATTTATCCTAATAATGCACAACACTGCACCTTGATTCTGTACAGTGTTTTGCACACTGTATAACTGCTGTGACTATTAAATAAATCTATTCAGATAGCTGGGATTTGACCTCACAACCTTCTGGTGTCTAATGCAGAACCTTTTCTGACCTACCAATGTTCTGCTACTTCATTATTAAATCCTTGTGCCAAATTGTGTCAGATGAATGTAAACATCTCATGCCGGTTTGATTAATACGCTTATGTTCTTAAGCATTTTTTTTGCTCAGCTGAGTTTTAGTTAAATGCCCATTTCCGTCTATTTTTCCCACTTGTTTGAAAGATTGCTGTTCATATCGCCATCTTATGGTAACTTTGCGTCATTGCACCCTCTGTGTGTTGAGTTTATGACTCTCAAATTTGGTACATTAATTTAGCTGAAAATATATTTCAATCAAACCCCCCAGTACCATTTTTACTAGCCTAATTAAACTAAACAACCAATAAAATTCTTATTTTGGGCTATTTATTCGCGCTAGAAAAGATTTTCCCACACAGTTTTCAAGGTTTGGATTAGCATTCAGTTTAATTGACCAGATAAACAGGCTAATGATTGAAAAAAAAATGAATAGTATCAAATATTTAAGTTTTATAATATCTGTGTGTGTGTGTGTGTGTGTGTGTGTGTGTGTGTGTGTGTGTGTGTGTGTGTGTGTGTGTGTTTCTTTCAACCACTGTATTAAACCTGAAAAGTAATAAAACCATGTTGTGAACTATAAAACGCTCAGTAATCATAATAAACATGATCATGAATGTGAATCGCCTTTATTCGAACAAGAAAAAGGAAAGGGTTCAAAATGATTTCATAAAATACATATTTCAAAATATCGAATACGTTTGAAAAAAACCTCCAGGATATTATAAACCAAATAGTGTTAAGTGTTAAGTGTTAATGATAAGTCAAAGCATCGACTTTTAAATATTTCAACTCTATTTATTATTGTTGTTATTATTATTATAATTATTATTATTATTCAGTAGGTTATGCTTTTCTGTCAAAAAGCCGAATTAACTTGAGTTTAATGGCTGCTAATGACTAAACTCTCTTAGCACAGAACTGAGGAAAAAAATAGAAAGATCCAGATCAGATCAGGCCTGGTAATTGGTATTTCTGTGGATTTTATAAACTGAATGCAAATGACTGATTTGTCTCTGATAGTATGCAGTGTGTTCAGGTGGGTGTTAAATAACACAGCATTATCTGTTTGGTGCTAACCACTCGCCTTTTCTCATCAAAACCCCACACGCACATAGAAATTCGGTTGCAAGTAGATTGTTAAAAAAGATTAGTGTTGACATTTATGTTTTTTTTTTATATTGCTACCCTGAAGCTCCATTTTAGCTCCATTTTCTTGAATCAAATCATCTGTTATTATTATTTGTTATTCATAAAAGAGGTTGCACTGATCACCTGCGGTGGATTTCATTTAGTTAAGGCACTATACACAAATAGCCTGTCATGTAGTTTTGTGAAGTACAGCTTCAATTTAGCTACGTTTATACATTCCTTAGCTGATTATTTAGATTATCTATTGATTATGAAATCAAATAAGGTGTTGTTTCTTATGGAAAATACAAGAGAAAATAGCTGTAATACAGTTTTTCTGATATATAGCTTTAATTTAGCAGGTATTACACAAAGAGTGAGAGATAAAATTATAGTTTATAATACAAACAGCTCCATATTAGCGATTGTTTTACCATTAACAATTACTTCCTAGAATCAGTGTTAGTTGCAGTTGTGAAGCAGTTTGCATGTGGTTTTGAACATAAGCCTGGGTGTTATTTGTTTATGGAGGTTGTGAGGCCCAACACATTTCCCGTAAGGATCATTATTAATCTGTAATAATATGTTTATGTAGCATAACTACTACCCTTACATCTACTAACAAATGTATTCATTTATTCATTCCTTTATTTGTCACTTTATCTTAATGAACTACTTCATGTGTAAAAAAATAAAGAAATTGTTGGGGTTTTTTTTTTTTTACATATATGTAGTTTCAGTGTCCTGTTATGTAATCTATAGTTTCACTTTCTAAAGTTTTCTCAGGTAAATGGTTGTATTTTTATAGCAATTCCCATAATAGATGTTGCTTTCAAATAAAACAAAGATTCGAAATTTTACCGCTAGACAAGGGGATTTTTTTTAGTTGACTACCTTCTTTAAAAGCAGCTTACACCAAATAATGCAATAAAAGAACCAAATCTTTATTTATATTGTTTATTAAATTTGTACTTCACTTATGTGATGTAGCTCCCTAGGTAGTTTAGTTACTTACACTTTTCTGAGGTAAAAACATTTTAATTTTCCATCTATGTCTGCATTTGTTTATTCATCACTTTTTTTTTGTCCAAATAATTTGAGAATCTAGAACCCTACCCTTAAAAAAACTATTGCAAATCTTTTATAATTACTTGAATGTAGCTACATTTTTGAAGAACAACATCTACATAAATGATTTTTTACAGGCGCTAGCTCAACCCTGTGTTTTGCTAACATTAAAATGAGTAAATAAAAAAAAAGAATGTTTAATGTGGGGAATATGTAAAGTAAATACATAAAAATAGCACATTATTTAAAACTTCAAAAGAACAAAATCTAAAAATAAAAAGGGGAATTTCGTGTGTGTGTGTGTGTGTGTGTGTGTGTGTGTGTGTGTGTGTGTGTGTGTGTGTGTGTGTTACCTCATGTCATGGATACTACTTACGTACTGGTTACTTCACTGTCCTGCAATGTAGTTTCCTGTGATTTAAATTTTAGATATAAATCATTTACAGCTACGTTTATGTATTCATTTAGACTTTGAAGTGAACTCAGAACTTAATAACCTCACTGTTGCTGCTGGGTTATACACACTAAAACCATTAAACACTTTTTTCTTAATAACTTTAACATGCCTATATAATGTCCATAGCTTAGTAGAGTGTATTTGAGAAAAAAATATATAGTTGGCCCAACCCTGTCTGCTTTGCTGACATAACATTTATTCTCACACTCCCACATACAGACACACACCTAAGTACATACAAATTGCTGGTCTCCTTGGTAATGTTCATGACCTGCTATATATCATTTATTTTTGCACTTATTCAGGGAATTGGCACAGTTTTCTAAATGAAAGCGGTTACGTCTGTGATTAATATTACATGCCGGCCTCTTTTAATATGATCATCAAAAAATCAAGCTCTGCTGAACTGCACCGACTTTGCACTCGGAACCAGACAGACAGTTTACCACAGCTGTTAGAAATGTGTGGGCACAGTGCAAAACATAACTATCAGCATTAGGCTTAAATGTCACAAACACACGGACACACACATACATGCGAGCACTCTGGAGACGCCTGATTTTACATTGAGTGTTGTAGTTTGTGTGTGTGAGAGATAGGTAGTGTGTGTGTGTGTGTGTGTGTGTGTGTGTGTGTGTGTGTGTGTGGGCAGATGATCAGAGATATGACTCAAACAGAGAATCCCTCTTCATGTCTCTGTGTGTGTGTGGGGGCTTTACTTCAGTCACACAAGCTAAATTGCACGATGTAAAGTTAGGAGTAACACACTTTGATCTCTCTTTATTGAGCCGTGTGTTACGATGTGTTTGACATTTCAGTGCAGCACTCAGTATTCACTAAACATAACTGGCCTCAATAAAGTGTGATCATTCTAAATAAATCTGCTTGATTATGTTAAAGAACGAAAATGTATATGGTTGTGTATGTGTAAAACACAAACACATACATACACACACACACACACACACACACACACACACACACCATGCAATAAACCATTATGCAATATACCATGGATATGGTGGACACACGATACAGCTTTTCGCCCACTACTAGTGAAACTGCATTAATGTTTATTAATATACGGTTTGCAATGATAGAGAGAGAGGTAGGGAGGGATGGAGGGGGAGAGTGAGAGAAAGAAAGAGAGAGAGAGAGAGAGAGAGAGAGAGAGAGAGAGAGAGACAGAGAGAGAAAGAAAGGGCACAAGCTGAGAGGTGTTGGATAGCGTGAGCTGAGAGAGGAGAGTGGGAGAGAGTGAGAGAGCAAAAGAAAGATAGAGAGAGAGAGAGAGAGAGAGAGAGAGAGAGAGAAGAGACTGAGAGTGAGGGAGAGAGTAGGAGGAATGAAAGATAACAGTTTGTGTGCACGTCTGCATGAAAACTCTATGCACTTCCTACTGGTGCTGCATCAAGACCAGACCGTTGTGTTCATCTGGGAACAACAAGGTAGGGCATGCATTTCTAAAGTGGAGTGTGTGTGTGTGTGTGTGTGTGTGTGTGTGTGTGTTCACTATTATGCAATTGCTTCAAAATGGCATTCTGTACACACCTATATTTCAGACCTGAAAGTGTCTAGAGAGTTATACCATGCTTCTTAGATCATACATGCCATTAGGTCCATGTGTCTAATATCCAATCAAATGAGTGTTAAGGTATAATAAGGCTCCGTGTAAATGCAAAAATCTTGAGATTGCCTTGATGACTATGGGTATGAGCATGTGTCTGTGTGAGTCTACACTATTGTGTAGTTGTGTCAGCACTTTTTTCTGTGTCATAAAATTCGGTACACATTTCATTTCACATATCATTTTTTTGATCATACATATGATCTAGATATCTGTTTATTATACAGTATGAATGTATAAACAGTGTTTAGCAGGTTTGGATGGATTTTGTCAGTATATTAAATCTGTATAAATGAAGTTTTATAGATCTATGAATATCATTTGTCTCACACACCTTTTCCAGCCATCACCTAACTTCACTTTTCTATGTGATGTATTTAATTTTATTGAATTGTATTTACATGAAAAACAATATTGCATTTATTATCAGAGATTGATTCGAGCATGATTATTTTTAAGGGCCAGAGTGTATAAACCAGTGCAAGACCAGGCATGGAGCTTCACACATACTGTACATAGATATATTCTATATACAAGTTATATATTAAAAAAATATATATATATATATATATATATATATATATATATATATATATATATATATATATATATATTTTAAATAAAAAGATACATCAGCACATAGGCTGTCCCTTGCTTGGCTGAGAACTTGATCATACACATTAGGTCAGGACATGCTGCTACGTGTCTGCATCCTGTTCTTTTTTAAACTCTACGGAAACATCCAGATTTATGGTCATACCTTTCAGAAGTTTACACTTTTCCTGTTAGTTTTGTTGTAGTTACTGAATCATATGTTTAAGATGGATGGATGTTTAAGATTGAATAGCTGAGACATTGAAGGGTTAATTAGTCCACACACACACACACACACACACACACACACACACACACACACACACACACACACACACAAGGTCTTACTTACAAAGCGTGGTAATCTGATTTATAAATCATGTTTAACAAGCTTTAATCTTTGTCTGTGCTGTCTCTCTGTTTCCTGAAAAGAAAAATACTACAGGGTTTTTCTTTTGCCTTTATATCAAACAGATGGAGAGAAATATTCAGGAGTAGCACACATTTATTAAAAACCAGAATATTAAACATATGGAAGTCTTTCAGTGTGTTACATGCACCCTGTGTCAGCTCATTTATAGATATAAAATATTATCCATGTTCATCATGGAAGACCATGGACTTATCTAGTGAATCAATGTTTAGCTATAATACGGTCGAGTGAGCAACTTATTTAATTGCTACAGAAGGAATGAATTCAATATTCTACGATTTAACACGACATGCAAAAATACGTTCAGATGAATGCACTGCAATGCAAAAAGCGCACATCTGGCGTCCTTTCCCATTGGCTTGTGTTGAGGCCGAATTTTGATCACGTGAACATTGTTTCAGGTGAAGAAAAAATTTTTTTTTAAGTTTTCAGGTGGCTTGTGTATCACCTTGGTAACGGATCCAAAAATGGTAATGTTTTGGCTAAAGTTTAGATGTTAGTAACTCTTACAGACCATCAAAAAACATGTCCTTATGCCATTACAAAAAACGCAGGCTCTATTATTTAAAAAAACATTATAAAGATTACTTATTGCAATAAGAAAACAGAGCTCATTAGCGCTTAGAAAAATGTTTTCCTCGTTTCAACCTAAAGTCCACTGTGGATTTTTCATACTGCGTATTTACATATAAATAACAAAAAGTGGCTTCTGTGCATGTCCAAGCCAATTCAGTTTAATGGCTACTAATAAATACACCACATTCAGTCATAAAGACTGGAACGTCCTTTGAATGTATGGTTAGTTTTATAACTTCGCAAGCCTTTTTTTTTTTTGCTGTTATTAATAGAAACCATAAATTTCACTACAATATACAAGCCGGTACAGTTCACTCAAGAGACGGCGTCGTCTGAATTAACAGGTGTCCTGCTGCCATATTATTTTAACCTTCCAGCATGAGCTGCAGTTATTTCACTCTTAACCTCGTATAGACTGCGATATGCACTTTGTTTCCATAGTAACGCTCTTAGACAAGATTAGAGGTTGAGATTTGCAGACTTTAATCAAGTATCACATTATAGAACGTCGGGGATTGAAAGCAGTCACAGAAAGCGTTATAAAAAGCACTTGTTTTGGGAGCTACTTTCCTAACAGTGCACTTGCTTCTGCCGACTGCCGATCACTGTGGGAGTTTCATGTGCAGCGATATAACCTGGTAACTGGCGAGTCTCAGTTTTGAAAACTCATTTCCACTGACTATTTCAGAAACCCAACCTTTAGCCTTTGATATTCAGCATGCTGAAGAAAAGATTTCCTATTTTATATACCACTCTTTGGTGGGTTTTTTTTTTTTTTTTGTTCATTGGTCCACAGTCGTCACTGCATAATTGCCATCTAACCACATAATTCACTATGTTTCCTTTAGAATGTGCGCTCCACTCAAGGCAAACCGATCTGCAAAGTTTCATGTCTTTTCTCCAGTTCCGGACACCGACATTTATTCATTCGGCAGATGCTTTTATCCAAAACCACTTAAAAGTGATCCAGAATACAACCCAAGCATACGACTGAGCAATTGAGGGTTAAGGGCTCAACATTGGAACTCATGGGATTTGACTTCACAGTCGTCCAGTCACTAGCACAGAACTTTAATCTCTGGGCCACCGTGTGTTTATCTCTCAACCAATACATCAGCTCATTATCAACTCCCTCAGGAACTGAACCATGTCTGATGAGGTCAGAGGCAACTTAAAAGTCAGTGTACACTTTGGAAAAGTAGCACTCTGAAGAGTTTTTCAGCTTGTAGCCCTAGGGAAACCTCTGGGGAAGGTATTTTGTTTCAGAAAAGCTTGCAAATAGAACCCCCTTTAGAAAGCTTGGACCGATAACCATCCAAAGAATCCTTGGGAAACCTTTTTTCCAAGAGTGTAGGGAAGTCGGGATCTAGGACTGAAGCGGAGAACCCATAGCAAAGCCAAAAAGACATCAAAAGTATGAATCCTGCATGTACACCGTTTAATAAACGGGTTTCCTAAGGGGTTCCGAGAATATTTGGTACTTGTGACAAGGTTCTAGTCTAAGAGCATACATGCTTTTGTATCTGAAATGTTTTATATGTTTATCAAATGTCATATATTTGTTCTCTAACAGGCCGGAACCCTAACCCTTGGACCAAAGACCACTGATGTGTCAACCAAGAAATCTACAACCTTTCAAATCTGGACTGGATAAATTTCCCTAAATTGTATTAGTCTATAAGTAAATAGAAATACAGCCAATTACACAGTCATGACTTAGTGGCAACATGTGAAAAAGCACCATCTGAAAGTAGAGTGCTAGAATACTCGGCCTCAACATGGCAACTAATGGCCTAAGTGATCCTCCTCCCGTTCCTAAATCCCTCCCACCCAAGAAAAGGAATTCAGGTGTGGATGCAAACGAAGCTCCGGCCGAGCCGGTTTTCAAGACGCCATCTCCTTTCTGGAATCAGAATATTTTCAGGAGACCAAGGAGAATACGAGAACCGGCAGCCGTCTCCTACATCGATCTTCATTCCGCAACCACGTATCATCCACTGTGGACTGAGGCTGGCTGCGCCTCAAACCAAGTTCTTTTACACCCATTACGTGACACTGTAGCCCCATTCCCTTCATGGGGTCCATATTGTGAAAACAGTGAACAACTATTAGGTGTGTCCAACCAGAACAGGAACGATCCGATGAGCGTCCATGACTTTTATGGAGCTTCTTCCTACTGGAGCTACCTTCATCTTACAGAACAAAGAGATTTGTTATTTAAAAGCTATGGAAGGGTCTCGAATCAGTGCAAGCCCAAAATCATAAAGCCTGTACCTCGGTCTTTGGCATCTCATTACACCAAAAAGGTTCTCCTTAATGTGGGGAGTGGTGATCAGTGGGATGAGAGACTACAGAATGAAAGCGCCAAAATTGATTCGAGGACAAGGAAGAGGAACTATTTGAGAGAAGGAATGAGACAGAGTTCTGGTCACATTGCTGAGTCTGGAACAGATCTTTCCATACACAAATATTGTTCAGAGTTTAAGGACTTATCACAAGCAAGAGCCATCAAAACAGAAGATCTCCAGTGCCAGCGGTTTCCTGTTATTCATCAGTCTTGCAACAATGTGCAATTAAATTCAGGGATTGAAGTGACAATGAGAAATGAGCACCCTCTACTGGCCAGGGGTGAAAAAGCAGAGACACAAGAACAGAGAGAACTCGTGTTACCTTCCTCTCAGCTTTTGTCACGCTTTTTTGAAGGCTCTCTGATCGAACTCGATGGGGGACGGCTAAAGCGTGTAGAGGACTTACAGTTGGAGGATTTTGAATGCTGTACTGCGTCCTGCCCAGAGTTAAGTCTGACAAGATTCACTGTGAAGAAGATCACGTCCTCTGATAAACCTGGAGTGATGTGTTTGGAAGTAGAGGTTGATGATAACCCCCGTTCCAAGGTAAACACACAAAACAATGGTTATGGTGCAAATAGTGGAGAAGAATCCTTTAAGAAATCCTTAGGAAAGCATTGGAAACATTAATTTAGATTCTCCAAAAGGTCCTCAAAAGTGCTTTTCTTCCAGTGGACAGTGAGGAACAGCCTGGTACACTTTGTACCTGTTGAACTGTTGGTGATTTTTTTAAGTTGTTGCAATGATTCAAATCACAACCCACCTCATAAACCATAATTATAAATGTTTAGTCTGAATGAACTTTTTTCTTAACCCTAATAACTCGAAAACATGTTGGTCTTCATTAGTGCCAGCTTAGACTTGGCACAAAAATGTAAGAAATCCATATAATAAATACTCAATATATTCTACACATTATATGTCCACACATCTCCTTGTCTAGACGTTGCAGAGTAGTGAATATTTTATACATAATCCTATTGGTTAATTGTTGAAAAGCCAACAAGATTAGCAAAGATAGGCACTGTCATTTTACACACCATTGGGTTTTAAATTAAAAAACAAAGCAACTGAGAAAAGAGAACTTTTATTTATAGGATAAAAAACCTTTGTTTAATCCAAAACTTGGGTTACTGTCTGTGCAATGTTATGCTCAGAGGAAGTCACTAATGTTGGTTTCAAATGCTGTATTGTATTCTTGACACGAAGGCAAGTTTTCTGACTAAATTTATGATGGGTATTTATAATCAGCCAGCATTAGACCACAGAATCTCTTTCCGCAGCATGGCACTTGAATGGAAAAGTGCCACGAGTGAGCCTTTGAGTATCAATGAGAAAATTGTTTGTTACCCTGATGTTCCCATTGTTTTAAACAACATGACGTAATCAAGCTGGCATTCACTGTTCATTCACGGAAACATTATAGGAAATGTGAATCGGTATCCTTATGCTTTGCGTTCCACACTGAACGAGTGTAAGAATAAAGCCTGGGTGTGTTTCGCAGATCTCGCTGGAGGTGTGTGAGGAGTACCCGTTGTTCGTGTGCGGCCGTGGCTGGTCTTCTTGCAGCCCAGACAGAACCTCTAAGCTCTGCTGCCTCCGCTGCCAACAGCTGTTCCTGGGGGACGTGTGCCTGGCACTATCACCTGTACCTGTTCCACCTGCCGAGTCGACCCGGCCTGGAACCGGTGCCGATGATGTCGGATTTCTGAATCGCGGAGGGCACGAAACCGACTAAACTGAGAAAGAGACACAATTCAGCCCCAGAAATCCAAAACGTACAATAATATCAAACAGGTCGACAGAGTAACAAAGTTTATTTTATAATATAACTATGTACAGCCGCTTACACAGTGAAAAGATGATGGGTCATATTTTCTATGAATCACCTTACTATGAAATTGCACTTAGGTGTTTTGTATAAAAAAAAAAAAATAATAATAATAATAATAATAATAATAATAATAATAGCAACAGTTGAATAAAATAATTCATTGTGTCATTTTCTAAAACAAACTAAAAATGTTTTTCATGTCCTAAGGCAAGAATATTTGTTGGATTTGTGCAATAAAAGAGTCAATCCCCGTCTGACTGTAGTTATGCGTTTGATGATCAACTTGACAAATGGGAATATAAGTTTTTAAAAGACTCCCATCTCCCATTTCTCCAAAAACATCTGGACTTGAAGGTTGTATTCCCTCATTACCGCGAGTAAGCATTGTTGTATAATAACATTCGCATGACCAAGAACAGCTGTAGAATTCCAGTTCTCTGCAGAAAAAAAAAGAATAAAATAAAAATCAATTGCACCTGTCCCTATCCAGACAGTTCTATTTAGCTGCTTTATCATCCGGTCTACAGAGAGAACGCAGATGAGAACCACATGCTGCTGTCGGGGCCGCCACCCGCAGCTTTGGACCCGCTTCAGAGGAGAGGACGGAGTAAGTGATGGTCCTGTTGCCGGCAGTTAACACATGCTGAACACTCGGCTGTGTGATAAATGCAGTGTGTGGGATGGGGGTTTTGCCACAAGGGGGTTAACACACACACACAAACGACACACACACACACAAACGACACACACACACACACACACACACACACACACACACACACACACACACACACACACACACACACACACACACAACCTCCACCTGCATATATAAAATCACACACTTGTAAATCTTCAGATCTGATGGGGTGAAAATAACAGCTCGTAATTTTGACGTCATTTTGATTCAGATATGAAAAGTATTTCCCACCGTTCATCACACTGATATTGTTTTTTGGTCTCCAGTGATTCAAGGCGAAGAAAAAGTGTGCCTAAATCTAATCTTACACATCTTGTCGTGTGCTGGTTTTATCAAGGTTGTACGGTTGTTTTTTTTCCATTCTCAGTTTTACAGCATATAACGAACGCAGCTCCTACTTGACTTCGGCTGCAGTTGTGACGCGCTTCAAAAAATGTAAGCGCGGCATAGTGGTCCAGCTTTTCCCTCCAATAACGAGTCCTATTAAACTTATGATTCCTGAAGGCACAGCCGGCCTCGGTTCGATCTCCTCCTGTTCTGTCCTCTGTGTGCGAGAGTGTACGTGTCTGTCGGTCAGTGGCAGCCACACGCTCTAACAACCATGTTGCGATATTTCTTCAGGATGACGTTGGAACTGTCGTCGAAATACAGCACGGAGATGCCATGGAGCTGAGTGGGGGCGCAGCATGGCTTTGGGACCGAGTCCGGGTTTATGAAATGAACCTGCCAGGGAGAAAATTACATTTTGATAAATGAGAAAACATTTTTGCCCTTTTTCCTCAATAATGTTTGTATCATGTTGTTGCACGTTTTGGCAAAATAAATTATTGCACTATGATATTAAATGGTTAATAATGAATAGACAAGACCTCTATTATTTTGTAATATGTGTAACATCTGCCCTGTGCAATATGTTACTATAGAAACGTTCAAGAAAAAGCCCACCAACATAAACGTCTGATTATTGAAAATCCACACCTTTTGACGACTCAGAAAGTTTAAATAATGTGCACTCATTAAGTAAGTACTTCGTGTAGCTCTGGTTGTAGAGATCGTCTAACGAAACCCTGCTGCGAACTTACCAGCGTCTGCACAATGGCGTGGTTGGTGGCGTTCATGTAGGAATTTAAAGGGAAGGCGCATTCGCCCTCGCAGTAGTACGCAGCATAGCCTTCTGGGGCAATGATCCAGTCCTGGATACACAGGGAGAGATGGAAAGCGATGATGTAAAGCAAGAAAATAAAGGAAGGGTGGGGGAAAAAATAAAGGGAACATGTGTTGTCCTCAAGTTGTCCTCTCTTAGAGAGAGGGAGATTTTTTATGTCTTTCATTATACCTGCCATCCAAGTTCTCTGAAGCTGACATACAGCTCATGTTTCTTGCAGCCCTGTTTTGGGTCCACACTAACGTTCTCTGAACAAAAAAACAAAAAAGTAATTCAAATGTTAAATAAGATTTAAAAATGTGGACCTCCACTCATGTTTATTCAGACCAGCATGAGATACACTACCTGCAGCTTCTGCCAACCTCAGAGCCTCCTGGCTGGAAGGTGGCGAGTTTTTCGGGGTCTTTGGTCGGTTCTGGTTCCTCTGCTTGTGCCCTGGAGCCGAGCGGACGCTACGCAAACGGACGCCCGTCGCTCTAAAGAACGCCACCATGAATGGCTGTTTGTTCTGGGGACCTTGGTTGCCCACCAGCCCTGCAACCCTGGGGTTCATACGATCACCTGTAGTGGAAAACAGAGAACAATTAAAACCATTGAGCAAAAACAATGTGAAAAAAAGAAAGAAGTAGGAGCTTTGACGCACCATTTGCACTCTCCAGAACAAGCAACAGGCCAAGGTTCTGACCCGGGTGCAAAATCCAGTGGTTACTGGTAGCTGTGAGATCAAAAACCAGCCAGCCCTCTTCTGCAGCCCAGATAACCCGTGAGTCCAGCAAGAACAGATCTGAATCCCTGCCAGGAACACATATAACACGTTGCAAAAACCTCAAATCCAGGTGGTGACTTTTTTTTGGACAGGCAGTGTGTGTAATTTTATATATATATATATATATATATATATATATATATATATATATATATATATATATATATATATATATATATATATATATATATATATATATATATATATATATATAATGTGTATACATACATGTATAAACCTGAACATAATATTGGCATGTCCTATTTTAATATCCCATTCTACATTTAGTCCCCATTTGCTGTTATAATAACCTCTACTTTTCTGGAAAGATGTTCCACCAGATTTTGGAGCGTGTAGAGATTTGTGCTCATTCAGAGACTGATGTAAGTACGGTGAGGAGGCCTGGGGTGCAGTTATTGTCCAAGTCATCCTCAAAGTGTTTAGTAGGGTTGAGCTAAGAGGTCTACCTAAGCAAACCGTATCTTCATGGAACAGTTTTGGGTCTTAAAAATTTTATTCAGCTGTTTCAAAGGCAATTTGGGGAAGAACCACATACGACTGGGTGTGTGTGTATAATGTTATATACACATAAACACACACACATATACTTCCCCAAAAATACATACATTGCACCAGTTTTATCATCACAAATAGACATCTACATTTCATATAATATATGGACCAACTATCATTGTCAGGTTGTAATAACCAACAATCTTCTGAAAAGGATTTCCACTAGATTTTGGATCATGGCTGTGGGGATTAAAACATTGTGAGAGCCTCCTCACCAACATCTGACCTCTATGTGTTCCGTTGGAGGCAAAGTAAACAGAGATAAAGATCTGTCGAAAAACAACCTTAAAGAGTGATGGTCAGGTGTCTACAAACTTTTGGCAATATCACATTGTCTATTCATTTCATATTGCTTAGGGTAACCAGAAAACAACGGTCTTGCAGAACTACAAGTCTCAGGACTTGATGTCACGCACAACCCACATCCTGGTTCTCCCCAAAACAACAAAGACTCTAATCACTAGCAGCTTTCATGATTTATATGTGACTAGTAGATACTTGTGTGTCTGATGAGCTGTGATGTCTTTGTGGTGTCAACAATAACCAAAATAAAAAAACATCACAAAAGTAAAAAAGTCGACAGGCCAGAGCTTGCCCTCTGCCTCGTGTCCCAGATCAACCTCCCTAAATCGGGACGTCTCTTATCGCAGATTAAAATTCCTGTCTGGTTCAGGAGAGATACTGAAGCTGATCTGAGGAGCAAATGGCATGTTTGCGGGTCAGGTTTCATCCCCCCTGGGGGGCGCTGGGCAGACGGCGTCTGTCTGCGTGACGCGTCTGCATCACAATAGGAGTACGAGCGATGATTCACATTACCCCAGGGGTGATAAAGAGCGTGGACTTGACGTAAAGTGTGTGTGTGCGTGTGTGTGTGTGCGCGTGTGCGTGAGAATGTGTATTTGTGTGGATATTAAACATTGAGGCTGAGAGAACTGAGAACGTGCTGCTCGGGAGGAGCACTGGGATCAAACAGGAGATATGGCTGGAGATAAAAAGACAGACCATGCAAATAGAGATGAGGAGGTAGTGGAGTTTCTCTCCTGTTCAAGTCTCTGCAGCTCACTAACTGACAGTAATGGCTTTGTAATGGTCGGCGTGCTAACAGCTGTGCTGTAAATCAGCGCAAGGAATTCAGTGGGAGACCTGGCACTGGACACCTACCATCGGGCAGGCCCATCAGCATGTGCACGCGTGTGCGTTTTCAGACCCAGACTGAGTGGGAGGCAGCACATGTTTCATCTCGCACAGTTCACCCAATCTTTCTCTCAGGCTTTCACACTAAACTCTAATAAAACTCTAACGCACCACAGCTGCAGGCCGACGGCGCACACTGGGCTGACTATTCGGGACAAGAATAAGACAAACAAACAACTCCAACTGGGGAAAAAAAACAGCATCACAAACATGGTTCATATAATCTAAACAAACACAAAGTTCAGTCCACAGCTGCGTGGTTACCTGTCATCGTATTCCCGGAGCACTTGATACACGCTGACATGAAACGTGTCATTTTCGTGACTCTCGTGCACAAAGTCCTTGTAGACACGGAACTCTGCCGCCGTCACGGCTTCTCCTTCGGGAATGCGGGACAGATCGAATCGGTGGAAATGGTGGAATACGTGCAGGCCTTCTTCAGGATCAACTAGGATTGGACACACACACACACACACACACACACACATCAGTTCACCATGTACAAACAAAGGTGGCATTCTTTTAACAAGCATTGGAGGCTTGTCAAATGTTTAAAGTTATATTCGTTCAATGAAAAAATTGTCATTTGGAGTTCTTTAAATGCTTTGTTTAAGGCATCATTTGAAGATGTGAATCTTTTCAGTCAAAAACTACAAAACTACCATTCATGCTAAACTACAAAAACATAAAACCTTATCATTCGTTCCTCAAGGGCTCAACTTCAAGGTTCCTAAGTGTCTGCTATTATGACAAATTCGTAATTTTGTGGCATTCGATTAACAATCTTTGGATGTAAATTCATATTTAAATGAAAATGGTACTTTGAAGTGCTCGAATTTTCTCATTGTCTTCAAAGTCAATGGGTTCTTCATGGAACCACATGGTAGTTCTAGTTCTACATGGAACCTGATCCAGAGAGACAAACTCAAGAACTCAGACATTGATTGTACTTTTTAAAAAGTGTATAAAAGCAAATGGCTTTTGATCTTTTAAAATTATAGTCTTCAAGAAAGCACATTTGGGTCGTTTCTTGTTGTGGGCCACCTGGAACCTTTCCTGGGATTAAAACGCATTGTAAGGAACCAGAAGGAAATGACTTTTTTTGGTGCTGTGGAAAATTTTCAACAGGATATGCTTTTTTATACCAATTGACCTTATAAGCTATTTCCTTAGGGGTTGTTTGGATCAATTGATTTATTTTTCTATTTGAATCAGTTCCTGAAAGGGAAAGAATATAGAGTTCTACCAACAATATACATATTATATACAATAAGCAAACAAATCTCTCAAGTTTACTGTTGATCAATCCTAAATATGAGGACGTTTTGGTGAAAATGTAATTTCACCAAAACTTCTGATAAATTTAAGATAAATCCATCCTGAGCAGAAAAAAAATGCAATAACAGAAGTGATGAGACGACGTTTCAGCAGGTAGAAGAAATACTGCAACTCTGCGGATCTTCGTCGAGACCGAGAATTAGCTGTTACGTGTGTGAATCTGATGTAACACGGATATCTTATTTACACAACGCTCCCACTTTTTGCTGTACGTATTAGCATCATGGCCGTCGCACCATGTACAAAACAGAATGCCTGCAACGTCTTGGACTCGCCGCTTGTGTAAAAACAAAACGTCATGGAAAGATTCTGGTTTGCTGGTCCTTCTGCGATGCCTCTGGTATAAAACAAGCTTTCGTAAACACGGGTTTTTAAAGTGCCGGGCCAAAGAAGCCTGCATCAACTGGTGATATTCAGCTAGACGACCTCCACTCCTAGTACATTGAAGGAGGGGAGAGGTGGGGGGGTATAACTGTGGAAGCGGGAACGAAGTGCTCGCTTCTTTCGCCTGCAGCCGTAATTGTCTCATTTGGCGCGAATCGCTCATCTGTGTGTCCTCGCTTCGTTTTGAATATCTAGGCCAAACCGCACGTCTCTCTCACACACACACACACACACACACACACACACACACACACAACTATGAACAGAAGTCCTCTCGTAAAAAGAAAGACTGCACAGTGTCAGAACGGCTGAGCAATCGCACACAGGACTAGTGCTTGATTGGTGCGCCCACATCACTGCGGCCAAAAAAGAAACGTTTGCTTCCATAAGCCGGATCCCAGGCACACATGAATTATGGGAACATAGTTTGGGAGGGGTGGTGGTGGTGGTTGGGGGGGTTACTGAGCCTGGCTACGGATTCAAATCACACACATGTGTGACCACAAGAAAAGCTCTGTAAAAGGCCTGGCCCGGAAACTAGTGGTGCCCCATATGCACAGACACATGTACACACACACACACACACACACACACACACACACACACACACACACACACACACACACACACACACAGTCTTTTCCTTTCTACCCCTCACGCACACACGGATTAACGCACATGCATCGTACACATGTTACTTGGGACTCGTAAGTAGTAGCCCCTACGGCCTTTATATCCCTTGCTAATCCGTCAGTGACCTCGGCTGCACTCCGCTCCAACATCCTGCTCTCGTTCGTGAAAGTGCAAAAAACGACTTCCTCGAAAAGGTCTCCGACAGCGTGCCCCGTCCCGATTTGAGCCAAATTCTCTGAGGCATCAAAGCAACAGGAACTGGATTAAGTTCCCTCTGCCCTCAGCTACTCAACTAATTACGTTTAGTTTATATTTTCTCACTGTTCCTACACGAGGCTGAGATTGAACACACTCGTTCGTCTTCCTTAAAAAAAACAATTTACCATCATGAAACATGGTGAGCGATTTCTCATTTCTATAGCAGCATCATGTCTGGATGAATCCTTTTCTCCGTTTTCCCGCAGTGGAGAAGGAGGAGGTCCACACGGCGAGGCCGTGATGTTTGTCACATTTAGTCAACAGGATGACATTTTATGAGTGTGTTTATCCACACACCCTATAAAGCAGGAAAAACTACTCAATGAAGGGTAGAAAAAAAAACCTCCAGTTTATGTGAGTAAGTGACTTTGTTGAGGAAAATCCATGATTTCAGAATGAACCTTTGGCAGATGTTGGCCGAGCGTCGTCCCCACCCCGGGCCAGCTGAGATCCTCTCAGAGTTTCCAGCATGTGGCACAAGCTCAACCTTTCCTGGAGGTTTCTGGGAAGCTGTTTTCTTAGTGCTACACAATCCATTTATCCATGGGAGGGAAAAAGAAAGCATGCCCTGCTTTTCTGGTGCAAAAGGTGAAAGGAAACACCTAGCGCGTTCGAAAAACAAAAGAGATGGACGCAAGTCGAGGCAACTGAAGGTTGTGGTTCTAGATCATTCGCCACCAATTTAATCGGAGACTCGAATGCTTGTAATGACCTTGGGCTCATGACTTTCTGATCTATCTACTGCTCTATTTTTTTCCCCGGAAAGATGCATACTTTGTCTCCAGTGTCAGTTCTTTGTATCGAATGTTGCGCTTTACAGTTTCTGGGCTACGTGACAACCTGCGTTCAATCGAATTAACTTCATGATACAATTGAGGAGATTGTTTATAACCGCTATAATATAAGTGATAACAGGAACTGACTTGTTTTATGGACGTTCCACAGAAGTATAAATAGATTTAAAGGGAATAAAAAAAGTTACTGTTAACACTGTCAAGATGCTGTGGTATGAAAGGAAGGAAACACCAGCGTGCACTACTATTGAAAAGTGTTTCATGTCAGACCGTACTGTCCTACAACAGCCACAAGTGTTCAATTCTTTACACGCAGAAGGAAATAAATGCTGGCATCATGACTTTGTCCATGATTTCCCTTTTTTTGTCTTTTTTACTCTTCATAAAGCTGATGCTTATGTGAAATCTGTTTTGGGGAACTGTTGTAAAAAAAAAAAAAATACCCACTACCCCGTAATTCTTGACATCACTTGCTCCTGGTTCCAGACCAGCTGCATTTTTGTTCTGGACGCAAGCAGACTTAGTTGGCGGAGGAGCGCATCTTAAATAGGGAACGCTTTGAGTACCAGTACCAGTACCGCATCCGTGCTGAAGCAGTAGTTCTGTGTATTTTTGGTGTCATGTATGATCAGCAACAAAACCGTAAGTTCCTCTTGGAGAATCTTGAACAGGTACCAAAAACCATTAAAACGTAGGACTGGTTACTGATGGAAAAAGCACAGTTCGAGTTTTCTGGTGCCAGTTTCCGGTGCTTTGTGAAAGGAAAATGGCCTTAAGTGTGTGCGTGTGTGTGTGCTGGTGGGGGTCAGTCAATAACGATGACAACCATGATTACTGCTGCTTTTTACACACATCCTGCATGCCACGTATGACATCATAGCCTACAGAACGGCCACAGTGCACGTGCTCAAATTGTTTCCATCATCGTGCAATAATGAACATGCGTGGCCAGCCGTGAGTGAAAAAGAGAGGAGGAGGAGGAGGAGGAGGAATAAGCTCTCTTTAAGCCGAGCGCATACTGAAGGCAGAGAGTCATTTATTTGACCGCAATTGAACACTGGAAAGAAAAGCACCGGCATTTTGTGGAGGCAATAATTGCTTGTAAGGGTTTGCTGTGTTTATGTTTAAGGCCATTAGGCACAAAGATCAGCGTTCAGATATGCAAACTGCTCCACACACACACATTTCAACACTTTGCTCCAAGCCCATAGGTTGATACGATGAGAAATTACAGTGGAGGGTAAACACACTAATTAACATCAGCGCTCAACAATTATAACAGCGGGGCTCCAGCACACCTTGCAGCTCGAGCTTAAACTGTTTCCAGTGTTCGTTTCGGTACAAGCAAGACGTCATGCGATTTCACGTGCTCACCGTTAAACGGTAGAGCGAGCATCATATTCAAAAGTTCAAATTAACTTAACTTTACAATTCCAGAGGTGTTGATGTTAATGATTTATGTTATACATACCGTTATACAGGATATACCTTTAAAAACGGTGTCTTTTTTTTCTGCCGTTTCCTGATACGACACTGAAACATGTCACTGAAACATTTCACTGAAACATTTCACTGAAGGGGAAAGGACACGGGGCATAAAAGATGCTTTCGATTGCAAACTATGAAGTCGATCTCAGACAAAGATAAATTGAAGATTAAAAAAAATAATAAAAAAATACTCAAAATTCCTTCTATGAAACTCTAAACTCTTCACAGGTTCAAAACAAGACATCCAAGCAACATGGCTTCAACAGTAAACAACAGCATTTCTTCCTTTTTAAACGTGCCATGTTATATATATATATATATATATATAAAAAAAAAAAAAGAGTCATAATCACTTCTATTAAAGCCATAACATAAACGTAAAACTTTGTTTTAAGGATCCACATCACAGTGCGGTGGTTAGACTGATGCTAACAAAAGATGACCTTGAAGCATCCATGTTTTTTTTGCCTTCGCCTTGAAGTTCATATACACTGGGTTGACTTTTTCCCCCCAAAGTTCTGACTTTACATTTACATTATTTGGTAACTGCACTTAATAATCTCATTTATACAACTGAGCAGTTGGGGATTGAGGGCCTCGCCCAAGGGCCCAGCATTGGCAGCACTGGAATTTGAACTCATTTTAGAAATTATAAAAATAATTTAGAATCTCTGATTGGACAAAATAAAAAAAAAAAAAAGAGTCATAATCACTTCTATTAAAGCCATAACATAAACGTAAAACTTTGTTTTAAGGATCCACATCACAGTGCGGTGGTTAGACTGATGCTAACAAAAGATGACCTTGGAAGCATCCATGTTTTTTTTTGCCTTCGCCTTGAAGTTCATATACACTGGGTTGACTTTTTCCCCCCAAAGTTCTGACTTTACATTTACATTATTTGGTAACTGCACTTAATAATCTCATTTATACAACTGAGCAGTTGGGGATTGAGGGCCTCGCCCAAGGGCCCAGCATTGGCAGCACTGGAATTTGAACTCATTTTAGAAATTATAAAAATAATTTAGAATCTCTGATTGGACAAAATAAAAAAAAAAAAAAAAGGAAGATGCTCTGTATGCTCAAAAAAAAACAATCACCAAATTTCTTCCTGTTACTTTTTATTGCCATTTGATGCAAATAAGATGGAAAATATTTTGTAAATTGCCTTGTAGTACATTATACAGCCTTTTGGGTGGTGTGGGGGGTGGGGGGTTTGGTTGAATCTGTGGTATTGTGGAAATGTTTTACAATCTGCAGTCTTGGAGTTTGTCTCTGGGTTTTGGTCCATCAGCACTGCTTTAAAGAAAAAAACCCATTTTCCACACCTGATTCGTTAATTGTATTATGGGAAGTAATAAAAAAAAAAAGATGCACTCAAACTCTTTCCAGAATGTTTTAAACTAACAACTAAAAACACTATAAAAATTGGATTTGGTTTTCTGAGAATCATAGGCTGAAGAATAATCGGATTTCAGTGTTACTTGGCCAAGCTGGCTTATCAGTGTAAACATTTGGAGCATGACTGCTTCTCTGCAGAATTACAGTGAGCTGCAGGGATTCTCTGTGTAACATTTTTTTTTATTAGGGGGGGGATAAACAATTGCAAAACAGCTTCAGGTGCTTATGCTCGTCGTCTCTTCCTCTCTTAAGACGGAAGTAAATCATAAATAAGTGGCTTTGAAATATAATCAACATTTTTTCTTTTCGTTGCTGTTGTTAAACTGAAAAGAAAGCGGGACTATGTGAGGAGAAAAGGTCTGAAATGGAAGAGAGTAACCTGATCTCACATGTAGCAAATCTCCAGAGTGAAAACAATGTCGCTGGAGTTTATACAAGCGAAAAACGAAATTAACAAAAAAAAAAAAAAAAAAAAAAGTTCTAAGGCCACCTGGTAACTCAAGCCTTAACCATTCATTACTTGGAACAAACCAAGCAGGCTCATGCTGAAGAGGCATCGGCGTGTTAACGTAAGGAAGAACAGATTGTAGACGGCCTTTCCATTCCAGGGAACAGCTGGCTCTTGCTGAGAAAAAAAACAAGACCTCTTAGACACATCTGTAGCAATCCATGGCACATTCCCAGGTAAAACACAAGCTGGGAAAAAAAATTAAAAGCCGACCGGTTCCAAGCAGAAGCCTCGACACGGCTCTGCAGCTGGTGTGCAGGATGGAGTCTGAACTTCACAAGTCCTATCTGACTTTGTTTGACAGCAATATCTATGGGGAGATTTGATTATTTTCTTCCGACTCGACCTATTCAGTGCATTACAGCTTTCACCGTTCTACTACAGTCTATATTTATCTCAGTCTATTTGATTTTAAAAAGAAATCCACTTTTTTTTCCATCGAAATATCATTCAAATGTTTCAAACTAACCCTGAAGAGGCTCGAAATCTACTCTCTCGACTTTTTTTCTCTAGTAGCTGTGGCTGTGTGGGAAGGAAATACCTTTAATACAGTCGTTTAGGGTGGTCCCGGATTGAACACAGGCCTGCTTGCCTCAACACACATCTCAACAAGAGGAGGAAATTATCCTGTCAATCACCAGCCCAACATGGAAAATAAAAAAACAACGATCCTGAACCTAGGCTGGGCCTTTTTTAAAGACTTTCTAGCTCACATCATAACCGTGTCTCGACAGTAATGTAAGATGTTATTTTTTATGAAGGGATTACACAAGTGACAGCTGGCTCGGCAAACAAAGCTGAACTTTCCAAGAGGCCACCGTGCACCATCGAGGAGATTTGGACTGAAACATTTAGTTCTTTGCTCTGAGGCATGAAATTCCCACTGAACAAAAAAAAAAAAAAAGCTTGTGGATAAAAGGAAGGGAGTACAGAGAGGGGAAGGAGACTCGTGTCCACTACAGGAATGCGCCCTCGCTACAGCGAAACACAGGCAATGCTATGGTTTCCAAACGAAACAAAGGCAGAATTCAGGTTTGATAAGTTCAGTAATGTCCAGGGAAGTCCCCGGTCATGCCCACAGCTCTTTGAATACATGCAGACCTTCTTCATTATCCACACAGAAACCTGCGATCGCTCACAAGCAAAGCCGGATAGCGAGACTAATAAGAAGACTACTATTATTATTACAATCTTTCATCAGCCACTGTTTATCTCATCGTTCTCCCACTCTTTCCATATACCTAAAAAACACACACACACACACACACACACACACACACACACACACACACACACACACACACACACACACTTGAGGGTCTCCTAAACTGGTCTTTATCTCTTAACAGCTTTATCTTACTCCTTCGAGGTCAAAAATGCCTTCTCAGATTTTTACACCCCCCCCAAACTAAGCCGTGTGAAAAGCCCTCTTCACAGCAGATTCGAAGTTCTCGAAATGGCAAACCATTAGCTCTGGACAAAAGAAAAAAATTCTTCGTTTTACAGCCTTCTAAGAGGAATAGAAAGCAGCCGTGTAAACCGTCAGGCAAAAAGAAAGAAAAAAAAGAAAGAAAGAAATCCAGCCATTACAGTGTATATTGACATACCAGAATGTCTTTTGGGATCCAAACAGATCTATATCATCTCATGAAACAGCTCTTGGAGACAGGGCTGCACGGCAACGTCTTCTGGTTTCTGTTGTAGTTTACTTTCCTAATGAAACTTGAGCTTAAGCCTTAAGTGCAGATGTCGACCTGCTGCGCTGACCTACAGAGACGTTTTACTCTCACCTGAAGAGATTTCACTCAATTGTCCAGTGCTTTCATATTTATTTAACTCTTGAAGGCCCCCAAAAGTTGTCTTATTAGAAATTTCATGTAATCCTGGAGAGAGCTGGTATAAGTACCAGCTGCCAGACAAGAGCAACAAAGAATCATAAACTCAAGGCATGGCAGCGTTTTGTTTTTTAAAGGATTTTCATGTTTTCCAGAACCAAATGTTTAAAGTAACACCCACAATATTATCAAAAACAGTCGTTAGGAGGGTGTGGCGATGCTTCTTCTCCCGAGGAGACAATAACAGTTGATGTCAGGGTTTATGAGGATCGGATTATGAGTGTGCGTAAAGGTGCGTCCTTTAGAAGATGCGATACGTAATAGATTGGTGACGTAATAATCGGAGCAAACAAATAAACAAACAATCAGAACAACACACCAATAATAATAATAACAACAATAATAATAATGATAATAATCCTCACCCATGTTGACGAAGCTCATGACCATGTCGGCGTCGCTGAGATAGCGCTGGTCGCGTCGGGTCGGAGCCGGTGCTGGTGCCGGTGCCAGGACCGGCGCGGCGGCGCGACCGAAGCCGGAAGCGGCGGGTTCGAGCGCCGCGTTGTAAAGCTCCAGCATGTACATAGGCGCCGCCGTGCGCCGCTCCGGAGAGTGAGGTCGCGGGCGCCGGGGTAAGCCGAGCACGGACAGGATCTCCCGCTGCACCTCGCGGCGCTCCTGGCTGCGCAGCGCACGGTGCACGAAAGCCGAGCTCAGGTCGTTCTCCATCGTGAAGTTCGCGGCGACCAGCGCGACGCACGAGCACCACCAACACCACCACCACCAGACCGCCATCAACCTCAACCTCAGTCTTAATCTCAATCTCACCCTCGCCATGCTGGAAGATCAGCTCGTGCAGCAGCTCCGGTCGGTTTATTAGTTCCTAAGTTTGGTCTCTCACTCTTCAGGGTTCTTTCCCTCGTGTCCTCACGCGATGCGCCTCTGGTTTGCGCGCAGACTTTAAGGAGCGCGCTGCACCTCAGGGGTGGACCTCATCAATGATGGAAGAGGGTGGGGTCAAACAAAAAAAGGGGGTGGAGTGGGGGTTTGATTAAAAATAACACACAATAATCATCACAAAAAATTATGAACCTTTTTTTTTTCCAGCTCAATTACTACCTGCTACATAATAAAATAAATAACTACAATACAAAGTGTATCCCATGTGTGTATCTGTAGAAACATTCTAGGCAGAAGAAACAGTATAACCAGTGATTGGAAGTTACATTGATGAAAGAAACAACAAAACCTGGACATAATAGGAATGTAGATATGGAGCCTTGATCAATAAAATAATGACATCAATAGTTACGTGTTAGACTGTTGGTCATACTGGTAAAAAAACTTTTCATTCTTCGTTGTAAGTTTAAGCCATTTGGCAGACACCCTTATCCAGAGCAACTTACAGGGGCCCCAGAGAGGCAGTTTGGTGTGGTAGGGGTTTAAACTTATGACCAAAGTCCAGTGCCTAAGCTAAGGCACAAAGCTACCACCACACACAGAACACAAAGCACAACATGCTCAAAATGGGTATTTTTAACCGGAGACATCCAACGTCAAAGTTCTAGCAGTACAGAAATGTTTTATTATATTTAAAAGATTTCCAAAATTGTGAACACCAATAATTCTAAAAGACATCTAAAACCACACAGTAATAATGTGGACATATGAACGCCAAATGCATATGGGGTTCTTCCCCAAATTGATGGATTCACACAATTTCCTTTAAATGTTGTAATACTACAGTTGCATTATATTTCAATGAAGCTATGAGGCCCAAACATGAAGACATGATTCACCAAGGCGTGTGGAGTGTGAGAACTATAGAGGCCTGCACAGATCCCTGACCTAAACTCAACTCAACACCTTTGAGATCAACTGTACTGTAACATCGACTTCATTAATCCTTCTGTGGCTGATATCGGCCCAATTGTTCCCAAAGCCATATTTTGAAATCTATTGGAAAATCCTCCTAGAAGAGTGGAAGGGGTTAAATCTGTAAAAGTGTACGAGAAACATGCTAATAAAAAAAATCTCATGTTAAAAACAGAAGTGTTTAATGCTAAAACATAACACAACTTCAGTTTGTCTACTGAGTTCTGTTCATATTGCTATAATAATTTCAGTAAAAAGTTTGGAAGTGTCACCAAAATGTCCATAGAAATACTTAAGATACTGCATATTTTGCCACCTTGATATATTTTGTCAGGAATTTGTATGTATGTTTGTATCTTGGGTTTGGTATTTCAGCCTATAGATAATGTATAGTTCAACTGACAGTCGTCTTTTTTATTAAAAGGACAACTTAAGTTCTCTAACTGAAGTTACATGCAGTCTTGACTTCAAATGAAAAGGTTTATGGCTTGTAATTTAGTTGATGTACAAGTATGTACATTTTTTTAGAGATCTGTGAAGGCCACTTGCAAATCTTCTTCTTTCGGCTGCCACAGCGGCTCACCTGTCTCCATACTACTCTGTCCTCTACATCTGCCTCTTTCAAACCAACTACCTCAGCGTTCTCTTATCGATATACCCCATGTCCCTCCTCTGCACATGTTCAAACAATCTCAAATCCGTCCTCTCTCACTTTTTGCCAAAACGTCCTTCATGCGCTGTCCCTCTAATAAACCTGTTCCCAATCCTTTCCATCGTCGTCACTCCCAACAGAAACTTTAACATCTTCAGCTCTGCTACCTCCAGCTCTGATGCTCTATTATTCTTTTATCCAAAAGCGACTGGGTGTGGTAGCATGACATTTCCCCCCTTTAGGAGACCCAAATCTGTTCAAACATGAGAATGATCCTGTGCACAAAGCCAGCGCCATGAAGATATGCTTTTCATGGGTTGGAGTAAAAGATCTTGAGTGGCCTGCTATATAACTCTGACCTCAACCATACTGAACACCTTTGGGATAAATATGAATGCTGACTGCACCCCAGGCCTCTTCACCTCACCTACATCAGTACAGAATAGAATAAAAGGAATGAATAGCCTTTATTTGTCACATATACATTACAGCACAGTGAAATTCTTTCTTCGCATATCCCAGCCTGCTCGGAAGCTGGGGTCGGAGCTCACCTGATTTTACCAAAACATTAAGTACAAATCTCCATAAGCACACTCTAAAATCTAATGGAACATATTCCCAGAAAAGTGGAGGTTACTATAACAGCAAATAAGATCTAATTGTGAATGTTTCAAGATTGTACAGCCACATTTGATCCTTACAGGCGATGCGAACATGTAAACCGTAATGAGCAGTGAAATAACATGACCCATTGTATATAATAAACTGTGGATAATTCCATCTACCTGTACGGCACTCGTTTATAAAGTGTTGTTACTTTTAAGGTAATAAAACAAGTAAAGATATATGAGGTAATGAATACATTCTGTATACAGTACTATCTACAGTGTACGCTTTTAAACATTTGTACACATATGGGTTTAATTGATGAACTGAGCTGGGATTAAAGGAGTTCGACCCAATGGACGGTCTGGGTTTTGTTTTGTAACATAGTCATTTTGTGTCTTAAACCCTCACGGCCATCCCCCTTCCCCTATGAGACCCAAACGCCCCTGTTCCATAGTCCATGTGTTTTAGTTTCGGCGCTGACTGCAGGACACCTTCTACCCTGCAGAGTTCACTTTGAACACAACCTGCTCTAATGTTCAGAGGCCCCTAAAGACCTTGCTTACCTATGTCACATGCGATCAGATTTTTAAAAGGTGCTGGCACTAAACTCTCCAGGAAGGGAAAGTAACTGTTAAGACACATTTGGTTACAGCAGGGGTGTTCAACTTTAGTGCTCCGTCTTAAATCATATTCTACGACATCATACTTAAAAGTATGTTCTATGTAGACTTGAACCAGACGTTTGGGATGTACAACATACCGTGGACTAAATACATGAACAGGCAATTGCATTTAAATGCTGGTTCGTTTAGAGCTAACTTGAAATAGATATTCTGGGAATATGACTTGACTTGATTTGGGAAAAACTGTAAATTAGTGTACAAAAAAAAAGTAGTTTTTCAGGCGATCTTCCATGCAAAGATGTTTTTGAAAAAGAAAGAAGTACGCTTTTTCTCATGGCACAATAAATAAACTATCAATTATATAATTAATAAAATAGAATCTAATCTGTTGTTTACAAAATTACTAAATATTTTTATTTTTTTTATCAAGAACACAGACATAAAGAAGTGTTAGTGGGTAGTTGGGAGATGGACATGAAAGATACAGCTACAAATTAACTTGCTACTAAAACACTTAATATTTCAACAAAACAATGGTGTTTAGTGATTGGAAATCGATAAATGTGTCCAGTGATTAGTTGTTTAAATGGTGAGCAGCGATTAGTTGTTGGCAAAAAATTAAATGATGTTTAATGATTGGTCATACGTAGAAATAATGTTCAATGATTGGTTATGGGTAAAAATGTTGTTCAGAGATTGACCATTGTTAAATGTTCAACTATTTTTGATCAGTGATTTGGAATGTTAGTAAAAATG
Source organism: Silurus meridionalis (assembly GCF_014805685.1). Lineage (NCBI taxonomy): Eukaryota > Metazoa > Chordata > Actinopteri > Siluriformes > Siluridae > Silurus > Silurus meridionalis. Next base: position 14,078,899 of record NC_060902.1, read on the forward strand.
TTGATCAGTGATTGGTTATTGGTAAAATGCTGATCAGTGATTGGTTATTGTTAAAATTGTGATCTTTGATTGGTTATTGTTAAAATGGTGATCTGTGATTGGTTATTGTTAAAATGGTGATCTGTGATTGTTTATTGGTAAAATGGTGATCTGTGATTGGTTGTTCACTTTAGTAAAAAAAAAAAAAAAAAAAAGTAATAATAATAATAATTGTGATCAGTGATTGGATGTTAGAACAAAACGATAATCAGTGATTGGTTGTTAGTTAAAAATTGTGAACAGTAATTGGTTATTAGTAACATAAATATGGATATTTGCTAATATCCGCTTGAAAAGTAGATTTATCATTAGGTTTTTTACATCAAGCTCAAAAGTCCTAGAAAAGCCAAGAAAGTTGGTAACACTGGTTCAATACGAATCACTTCAGTTACTTAACCAACAATGTTTGCTGTACTGTTGATTTTTTATTTGAATCCAAAGCTCTCTGGAAAATCTCTTATCTACTACAAACCTTGCATTTATATACACTTCACCAAAGCTCTCCTCAAAAAAATCCAAAATACTGCATAAATAAGTGATTTGAGACGGTTACGGTTTTTCCAACTGACCTTTCACTCACTGTGATTTTGGTGATTAACTGATAAACTGAACCAATCAACGGGTTTGTTGGGGAAAGGTTTCACCTCTGGAGGGCTGTGAGTGCCCAGAGTATGAGTTGAGAAACCTCACACTGACACACCTAAAGTCCTGATCATAAGGTGATAAGTTGAATCAGTTGAGTTTGAGCAGGGACGCAACTTAAAGGCTTTCTGTGACGAGGCCTTCAGACCATCAGACTTTCTACACTGTGCCACTTGGGTCAGTGTAATATAACTATATAGCAAAGCATTTGAGCTCTAAAAGCTCAAAATAAGTTACCTAACCAAATCTAATCATGAACATTGCAGCCCTTTATACTACCCAAAAAAATATATAAGTTTATTTCGGCTGAATTAATAGGTTCACCTCCATAATTCCCACAATAGCCAATGAAAAACTTTGCCAAAATGCTTTCACACTGATCCAGCACTGACCCGGTTTATCCTCAGACAAGTGATGACAAGCCTCTAATTGTCCTTTGTCCCGTTATGGGGACGCGGCAAAGATCACAAGTGACATCTCCAGCGCTTCCCACCTGCTGTGCCTGCGCCCCGTTTCCCACTGCCACATCGACCGTAACCTAGAGACAGCGACATGGCAATCGTCGCCGCCCTCATTCCTCTTCCGAAACAGGTCTAAAGGTCAAACGTGTCCCACACCCTGGTTAACTCGTACATGCTGTGAGCTCAGCATCATCTATCTGTAGCACAAAATTAGTTCTCACTAAATGATGCTACAATCTGCGCTTTATTTTATTCTTTCCGAGTTTAAATCAAAGCGAAATAGATTCGATTTTCGGCCCTGGTAAAGAATAAGCATTGAGGAATCATTGATCAGAAAAACACTACTAAAAAAAGACACATTTATCTCTTGATTTATAATCTAATCATTTGGTGGCTTCACTTGGATGAAATGCTTCTCACACGTAGTTGGTCTAAAGCCTAAATAAAATGCTTGTACAAAAATGTATGCAAATTATTCTGTCATTACCTCAAAACAAGACATGTTTATTCTCTGAAGTTAGGTAGGCATCATTAGTTTTGCACTGGAGCTGCAATTGTATTGATAAGCAAGTAAACATTTCTTCGTTGCTAGTCATAAATTACTTTTTTAAAACAGAAATGTGCATGGGAATTGATTCTGATGCTAAAATCCACCATAGGGGTAAACATTTTCCTCTAAAGGCACACCCTGAACTGTAGTTTTACACTGTAAGACTGGAGACTCCTTCCAGATGTTAAATAAATCACCAACATATCAACAGTTACACTTGTTTTTAATGGAAAGCATCCAGCTAGAACTTCGAGACTGAAATCTGAACATATCATTCTCGGGTTTGACCATTTGAAATTGTAAAAGTTTTATGTAGAAAGATAGAGAGACCCCTGAGGAACTATTTTTTTCTAATCCATGTAGTGTACACATTGCTGCATTACTGACCTACTGAACACAAGTACGTCGTTTTTGTGTTCCGTCGTGCAGAATGAAACGGGGGAAGGAATCAACGCAATCTGCTTATCTTTCTCAAAGGCTAATCCCTTATTCACGCTGGGAGTGTGTGAACTACAACACAAAGAGCTTATACACACCCTAGTCATGCCAACATCACCCTGGCATATAGCACAGCCCAGGTGTTAATAGTCACACAACTAGGTGTTAATTGGTCTGCAGGGAGGTGCAGTGATGCGTGCATGTAGGTGTGTTTGTGTGATTTAAATATGGTGGGCTTGGGCGGGGGGTATTGAACATGAGTTGTAAAAATGATACATTTGATTCATCCATATGAATAAAATCGATTTATTCTTAGATAATACACTGCAATAACTATAAATTATGTACTGTATGTACATGCCTACATGTATGATGCAGCTGCTGAGCATCCTGAGCTTGGAATTTGCACCATTTCTGATTGCAAGACCCTACAGCAGATAGTGAGGACGATTGAGAAGATCACCAGGGTCTCTCTACCTTCCACTGTGGTCACTTCCACCACAGGCTGCACCTGCAAAACCACCAGAGTTGTGGCTGATCATCCCACACCTAACACACACTGAACCACACCACATAGTAGGAATTGGAAGACTGACTGCATCCCAGGTCTCCTCAAATTCATCAGTACCTGACTTTACTACAAAATCTAGGGGAACATCTTCCCAGGAGAGTGGAGGGAATTATACGAGCAAATTGTGACGAAATACAGAATGGAAAGCTCAAAAAGAACATACCATCCTTATGACCAACTTTTGGCAATATAGTGTGTGTGTGTATATATAGTATATATTATAGTAATGTACTGATATTCTGTCTTTCTGTAGTTAAATATAATTAATATGGGAAATGAGGTAGCGTTAATCTTATAAACTCAACCTGGCTAACACTGCCACCTAGTGGTCCATACAGGATGACAAAATTTAAAAACTTTTAGAGTATTTAATGAGTGATAGACATATTTTATATACATCATAAGTTAGTATTCATGCAAGACAGATGCACACCAATCGACTATAGGACACTTAATATATATTTATAAAAGTATTGCACACATAATGGACCGGGTACTTCCACTCCTTGAGTAATAACCGAGTCTATTCAATTTGACTCAGCTCAATATTAAAGAATCGATTCTTTGGATCACCTAAACGGCTCGTTGACATATTTAATGACCCGTGCAAAGCAATTGCTATTCCTATTAACCATGTGTAGGTATGTTTCCTAAAATCTCCCTTTACCTTTCAAATGCTAAAAATTAATTAAATCCGCAACTGTTAAATCGCTTCCAGTTTGTTCACCTGAAAGAGCCGACTCAAGAGCCGATGCGTTTCGCAAACGACACCTCAATTATTCGAACTGCAAAGTTGGGGAAACGTGAACTAGTGTTATTAATGGTATAGATTCAACAAATATACGTGTCTGATGACGAATCTAACTGTAAATACGATTACGATGTCGTTTAAAAACAAAGAAGTGGTACTTTATTTACTGTTGACGACGTGAGCAGCCATGTTGAAATGACGTCACGAATTCAACTCGGGATCGAGAAGACCTTCGCGGCTTCCAAGTTGTTGTTTTGTTTCTTCTGTTTTAAACCTGGTCTATGATCTGAACTTTTACATAGGTTTATTATTTATTCAGTCGAAAATAGCGGAAACGGGGCGTCACGGGTATGCGCATGCGCAAGACTCGTTGCTACGACGCATGCGCAGTGCTTACTTAAAACCGTTGAACACACGTGTTCGCCCCAGTCGGTCTGCAGTACAGAGGTAAGAGCGTGTTTAGTTCTTTAGAGAGTTTTATTTTCAATTACCTGTGACTGGTTAAAATTATTGAAATTACTCAATAATGGTGCAGATTTTTGATTGGCATGTGTTTTTGATAGTTTGAAGTGTACTTGAAAAGGAAGAGTGCTTGGGGAACACGTTCAAGGATTAGACCTGTTACACATGTTCATGTTTCATATTTGCTTGCTTTATTAATTGGAAATATATTAATTTCTGTATGTGTTTGGAAAAAGGTAGATTTCTGCCAAATTAGAGATCAATTTAAAATGTTTTGAATTTTCTCATCAAATTTTTTTAATTACATATATTTCCCAATAGATGTTACTCTAATGCAATATATTTTTTTTTTAAGTGTTTGTGTTTTTAAATTAAGGGATTGAAATGGAGAATTTTTTTTTTTTTTTTTTTTTTTTAAAGGCACCACGTGGATCCCTGCTTACTTCCCGGAAATGACCATGCTGCACAAACCACTTCCTTCTCCGGGTCACGTGGTTGTCGGGTTTGGGCTCATTGCCCCTCATGTTGCATTTTGGCCGGTGGGGGGCGTCAATGCGCCTTTGCTCTCAATAACAATCCAGCAGGTAAAACATCATGATATATTTAGCAGTTGGAAATTAATTATATTTCCTATTTATAATCACTTGTCTTAGTTGATACTAGTAATCTATAACATCATTTTTATTTTGTAATTAAAACCATATTGATAGTTTGTCCTCAGTTGTTTATTAGTGTATATAAAATGGTACCAAGACAAAGGCTTTGCTTTAGAATAAAAAGAACAGGTAGTGTGTAATTTTACGATAGTGTGGTGGTTGTTTTGATTTTAATTGTGGTCACTAAAACACGCATTAAAAAACTTTGTTTCAGGTTAGATCATCCAGCAGTGGAGAGGTGAAATGGGTACCAAATTTGCACAGCTACTCGTGAATGATAGTCAGCTGCTCTTCACCATGATGGTCATATGGAATGTGTCCTGGTGAGATGTTTCTCCTGACCTCATGCCTTTGGGTTTTCATGAAACATGGCTCTGATGACTAAACTTTTTTCCCCAGCAGATCGACTCTGTTGACTCTTTTAAAATTTAAGCCAAAGTGTCTGAGCCGCTGTCACAGTGCATACCTTTAAACTGCCCTTAGAGAGATTAAGTTGTGATGGACTTTTACTTTTACCTCTTCCAGAACCAGGGACCCTGCAGATGCTGAAAAGGTTCCTAGTCTTGGTTTTCTTTCTACCGATGTAAAACTGGTACGTTTCTCTTGCCTTCCTTCTGAACCAATCTGATTGTTGTTACATGGTGTAAATGATGACTAAACTTTTTTCCCCAGCAGATCGATTCTGTTGACCTCTTTTGAAAATTAAGCCAAAGTGTCTGAGCCATTTTTCTGTATGTACAACTTTTTCCTGTGACTGACTTCCCTTTTTAACACTACTTTTCTTATCTTCTATTACTTATAGATTGTGGGGCTCGTTGTGTTCCCAACACGTTTCTTCTTTGAGGGTGTAAGAGGTGAGTTTTTGTACATCTGCAGTCCTGCTTTAGACTGTAATGGCGTAAAGGATGACTGAACTTTTTTCCCCAGCAGATCGACACTGTTGACTTCTCTATAATTAAGCCAAAATATCTGATGCACCATGTAGAACATGTGCTTAGATCATTTGCATGCAGCCATTGTCTTTAAAAAGGCTTTTCTACTCTTAAATTCAGGAGACCACATCATGAAGTATCTGGAATGGGTTCATGGAAGCTCCTCGTCTGGAATGCACAAGGTACTTGTTAATGATTGGCAGTGACCTTTTCATGATTGTGTTTATGATGACCATTTTTTTCCCCGGCATATCGACCATGTTGACTGCCTGTGAATTTAAGCCAAAAGATTTCTGATGCACTGAATTGAGTGTTCTGGCTAATAATGTTTAGATCTGAGTTTTAATGTCTTTTCTTGCTTTTAGGGCCATCGTGGAGCTTTAAGCTGAGATGCTGGTTTAAGTTGCATTCAGAAAAAACTGACATCAGTTCGACAATGATTTGTACGTAATCGATCCAATGGTGGTAACTTGTTAAAAATAAAGATATTTCTTATTTACCTTGTCTGATTTTTGTTGTGGGAGGGTTGACCTTTCCATATTCATACACATGTATTGCTCTTTTGACATGGTGACTGTAGGTAGTTGTGGCAAGATTAAAGAAAATTAGACTAAAGGTTCTTAGTTTACTTAAATAATTGAAATATGAATTGATCTAGGTACGCAAGCATGAGATCTGTGAAGTACATTTTACACATTTGTTCAGTCTATGCTTGGATCATTTTTCTGGTTTATTCACTGCTGAAAGTGTTTCAGCATTCAGTTGAACATTAATTTTTTTCGAGTAAGATATACCTTATCGTTTAGGTTGTTATAAAAAGACACTGCAGTTGTTCAAATGATGTTCTACTCTACACACATGTGCTGTACCCAATGATTAAAGAAGCATTTTACACATTTAATCCAGACAGAGATGTGTTCCAGAGCTCAATATACCTTTTATACTGTTTGACTTGAATGGTGTAGATGTGTGCATGAGCTGATTTGGATCTTCTCACAGGGTTAATGACTTCTGCCCTGCCAGCTGTAAGACATAAGCCAAAAAGCGCAGATGAGAATGATCACAAAAAACCAAGATATGGTGACATTTAGCACTCCATACAGTTAAATCATGCGATTATAAATGTAATTGCTGGTATACAACAGTTTAGGTTACTGTTTAAGACATTTTAGATTTTACAGTGCCTTTTATTTTTGCTCTTTCACCCACTAAAATAATTTCAAACAAATCTTTGCAAAAACCACTTCATTTTGCAAAGATGATTGTCAGTACTCGCATATGCTTTATTTCTATTGGAACAACAAACTTAGTTTATTTTTTTAGACTGTTTAGACTTTGCTACAGAAATTAAGATTGACCTAAATTTGAGGGCAAAAGTTAATTTATTTAAATTTTATTTAAATATGCGTCCTGTGAATCCAGCACTGACCACAAGAGGTCACGTGATTTTCACGACGCTTCTGATTGGTCCAAATATGTCCTTAATCACCACATTATCTGTGTAAAGCTGCTTTCAGGCAATGTTCATTGTTAAAAGCGCTAAACAAATAAAAATGAATTGAATTAATTGAATAAACAAAAAAAAAATAGTTTATGGGGACAATGAGAAGAAAGAGAGACACAGCCAGGGTATTTAAGATCCAACAAACTGGTAAGCGATAAACCCTAATAAAACAACAATGCTAACGTTTTAGTGCTGAATAATTAATTAACGGCTGTAATTGATAAAATATTAAAACTACAAGCTTTCAGCGTTACGATATATTGGAGTTAATCCGATTATACCTTCTGCTATTTCCATTCAAACAGTTTTAAACTATAAACAGACCGTAGAAACTAATGTGTCGTTTTCTGGATGAGTCGGTTCCATGAGTCGAATCTTTTGTCAACGTGAGATGGCGTTGCTTTATGCTGCTGAATGACTGGGACGATGCCATCAATGCAGGTATGTGCTTTTCTAATTTGATAATAATGATTATTTAGCGCTTGTTTTCCTAAGATTGGATGAGTCGAATGATTTGATTCACTTACGAGTTACTAGGTAATAAAAAAAAAAAAATCAGATTGGTCGGTTGTTCCTCCAAACATGTTCAGGCACATAATTAATACTATAGTGATTGACTTTTACTTTTTAATTTCTGTCAAGGCATGAACCTGACAAGAAGGGGAATGAAAGTCAGAAGAAGTAAGACAGAGTACATGTGTGTGTGAATGAGAGGGAGGGCAGTGGAGTGGTGGTGAAGGTGGAGGAGTTTACAGTAGGTACCTGGGATCAAGAAGTGAAGAAGAGTGGAGTGGGTGGAGAAGTGAGGCAGATGTTTGTAAGATGTATGGTTAAAAGGCTGTAGCACTGACAGCTGGACGTGGCAATGGTATGAGTTTAGGATGCAGATTTTCATTGGGAGTGATGAGAATGGACAGGATTTAAAATGAGTTTATTAGAGATGCGGGTAGAACAAAAGGTGAGTGAGAAGCAGAAATGTTGCAGAAAAAAAACATCCTTTACAGTCTGAACTGTAATACAATCTTCTTCTTCTTCTTTCGGCTGCTCCCATTAGGGGTCGCCACAGCGGATCATCCGTCTCCATACCACCCTGTCCTCTACATCTGCCTCTTTCACACCAACTACCTGCATGTCTTCCCTCACCACATCCATGAACCTCCTCCTTGGCCTTCCTCTTTTCCTCCTACCTGGTGGCTCCATCTTCAGCATTCTTCTACCAATATAATTCATGTCCCTTCTCTGCACATGTCCAAACCATCTCAATCTCGCCTCCCTCACCTTGTCACCAAAACATCCTACATGCTGTCCCTCTAATAAACTCATTTCTAATCTTGTCCATCCTCACTCCCAACGAAAACCTTAACATCTTCAGTTCTGCTACCTCCAGCTCCACCTCCTGTCTTTTACTCAATGCCACTGTCTCTAATCCATACAACATCACAGGTCTCACCACAGTCCTATAAACTTTCCCTTTCATTCTTGCAGATACCCTACTATCACAAATCACTCCTGTCACTCTTCTCCACCCACTCCACCCTGCCTGCACTCTTTTCTTTACTTCTCTAACACACTCTCCATTACTTTGCACTGTTGACCCCAGGTACCTGAACTCCTCCACCTTCTCCACCTCTTCTCCCTGCAACCGCATCACTCCACTGCCCTCCCTCTCATTCACACACATGTACTCTGTCTTACTCCTACTGACTTTCATTCCCCTTCTCTCCAGCGCATATCTCCACCTCTCCAGGCTCTTCTCAACCTGCTCTCTACTCTCACCACAAATCACAATATCATCTGCAAACATCATAGTCCAGGAGACTCCTGTCTGACCTCGTCCGTCAACCTGTCCATCACCACTGCAAACAGGAAAGGGCTCAGGGCCGATCCTTGATGCAGTCCAACCTTCACCCTGAACCAGTCTGTCGTACCTACTGCACACTTCACTGCCGTCACACTGTCCTCATACATGTCCTGCACCACCCTCACATACTTCTCTGACACACCTGACTTCCTCATACAATACCACAACTCCTCTCTTGGCACTCTGTCGACGCTTTCTCTAAATCCACAAATACACAATACAATTCCTTCTGTCCTTCTCTATACTTCTTCATCAACATCCTCAAAGCAAATAAGGCATCTGTGGTGCTCTTCCTAGGCATGAAACCATACTGTTGCTCACAGATGGTCACCTCTTCTCTCAGCCTGGCTTCCACTACTCTTTCCCATAACTTCATGGTGTGACTGATCAACTTAATTCCCCTGTAGTTACTGCAGGTCTGCACATCTCCTTATGCTTAAAGATCGGTACCAGCACACTCCTTCTCCATTCCTCAGGCATCCTCCCCCCTTCCAGAATCCTGTTAAACAATCTGGTTAAAAACTCCACTGCCATCTCTCCTAAACATCATCACGCTTCTACCGGTATGTCATCTGGTCCAACCGACTTTCCACTCTTCATCCTCTTAATCGCTGCTCTCACTTCCTCCTTACTAATCCTATCTACATCCTGCTTCACCAACTCCACATCATCCAACCTTCTCTCTGTGATTTTCCTCATTCATCAGCTGCTCAAAATACTCCCTCCACCTTCTCAACACACTCTCCTCACTAGTCAACACATTTCCTCTCCATCCTTTATTGCTCTAACTTGCAGTACATCCTTCCCAGCTCGGTCCCTCTGCCTGGCCAATCGGTATAAATCCTTTTCTCCTTCCTTAGTGTCCAACCTCTTATACAGCTCCTCATATGCCTTTTCCTTGGCTTTCGCCACATCCCTTTTTACCTGCTGCCGCATCTCCTTGTACTCCTGCCTACTTTTCTCATCACTCTGTCGATCCCACTTCTGTTTTGCCAACCTCTTTCTCCTAATGCTCTCCTGCACTTCCTCATTCCACCACCACGTCTCCTTGTCTTGCTTTCTATTTCCAGATGTCACACCAAGTACTTTTCTAGCTGCCTCCCTCATCACTCCTGCAGTAGTTGCCCAATCATCCGGCACCTCTTCACCACCACCAAGCCCCTGTCTGACCTCTTCCCTGAACCTCACACTACACTCTTCCTCCTTCAGTTTCCACCATCTTATTCTTCTTTCAATCCTTACTTTCCTCCTCTTCTTCTTCGCCTCCAAAACCATCCTACAGACCACCATCCGATGCTGTCTAGCTACACTGTCCCCGCCAACACCTTACAGTCTCAATCTCCTTCAGGTTGCATCTCCTGCATAGCACATAGTCCACCTGTGTGCACCTTCCTCCACTCTTATCGTCACCCTATGATCCTCCTTCTTCTTAAAATACGTGTTCACCACTGCCATTTCCATCCTTTTAGCAAAATCTACCACCATCTGCCCTTCCACATTCCTCTCCTTAAAACCATACCTACCCATCACCTCCTCATCACCTCTGTTCCTTCACCTACATGCCCATTAAAGTCTGCCCCAATCACCAATCGTTCTTTCCTAGGTACACCATCTACCACTTCATCTAATTCACTCCAGAATCTTTCCTTTTCCTCCATCTCACAGCCAACTTGTGGAGCATAGGCACTGATGACATTTATCATCATCCTTCAACTTCCACCTTCACGATCATCACCCTATCAGAAACTCTCTTCACCTCTACTACACTCTTACTGTACTCTTCCTTCAGAATCACCCCTACACCATTTCTCTTCCCATCCACACCATGATAAAACAGTTTAAACCCACCTCCAATGTTCCTGGCCTTACTCCCTTTCCACTTGGTCTCCTGAGCACACAGCATATCTACCTTTCTCCTCTCCATCATATCAGCTATCTCTCTCCCTTTACCCGTCATAGTACCAACATTTAAAGTACCAACCCGAACCTCTACTCTCCTACACTGCTCCTTTTCCTGCCGTCTCTGTAGACGTCTTCCTCCTCTCCTTCTCCTCCTTCGGCCAACAGTAGCCCAATTTCCACCGGTACCCTGTCGGCTAACGATACCTGTAGCGGTCGTTGTTAACCCGGGCCTCGACCGATCCGGTATGAAATTCTCATTTGTGATCCGCATATTTGATTTGGCACATGTTTTACGCTGGATGCCCTTCCTAACGCAACCCTCCCCATTTACCCGGGCTTGGGACTGGCACTAAGAGTGCACTGGCTTGTGCCCCCCTAATGGCTGGGTTCTGAACTGTAATACAATCTACAGGCATTAAAATGGCTCTAACACAATTTTGCTTGTGTAACAATGTTTAACAATAATAAAAAATTACCAGTGGGTAGGATGCTAAGTTAAAACTAACTTAATGGTGTATTTATTCCAATTCGTCTATAATAAATAATGAAAAAAGCATTATTTTTGTGTTGGCAGTGGTGCTTAGTGAAGGGGAAAACAAGTAAAAAAAAAAAATTGTAATGGCTCTTATACATGGGTAATATATTTATAAATATAAATGTCTAATATATTAATAGCTGCATTACATTTTTTTAATATGCTATACATTTATTCAGCGTTGTTATGCATTTCTAACAAATATAAAGGTGTATATTATATAGCTATCATTACTGCACTGTACAAGCAGATTAAACAAATAATTATGGAAAATTGTCAAAAATATAAACAGTATAACAAGTGTTTATTCCAAAATATTTGTATTATAAAATATTTTGGTGTATAAAATATTACTATCAAAAAGGTATAAATGACATCAGATAATATAAACAAACATAACAAACAAACTTAACCTTCAATTTTACAATAGCAAAAAAAAAAACCCAAGACATTGACAACAGTAGCATGCAGTACATTTAAAACGCAGGCATTTAGTGGTGTCTCCTTTCAATTTATTCTCCAGCAGATGCATCAATGTTTACTTGAAATGACCCTGTGTTTTTAGTGCATTCGTTTTCCCGAAGAAAAAAGTGCAAAAGTATAAATAGGGAATGGACACTTGATTAGAAGATAAATGGACCTCCAGTCATTACACTGTATGGTGTACGGCAGTTCCTCTGACCCAGGCAACATGTCTTTTGGCTCTCCGATTAGTTAGAAACCCCAGTGTCATCTTACACCGCTTCAAGCTAAAGTGCAACTGAGAGTGTATCTGAGAGAACTCACTATGTAACAGAGGGAATTGATTCTGGGGAATCATTTTATACACATTCTGCTACTGCAACTAACACGACTAGTCTTGGATCATCTGCGTTGAAGAAATCTTTGGCATCATTGGGGTTTCTTCCTGAACAGGAGCAGCTTCATTGTTGGTTGCCATTTGTTGAGGCTTTTTGTGGCTTCTCACGCAGTAAATCACAACGCTGATGAAGAGGAGGAAAAGGAGCAATCCCAGTACTACATTTATTGCTAGTTGGGAGTTTGGGGTAATACAGCTGGAGGGTGTGGGTGGGGTTTGCGCCAATGGATGTTCTAAGGAAAAAAATAAAAATATTAGAATAATATAAAATATAAATATTGTAATACAAATTATTTCAACTGGAATGTCTATAGACTGGGATTACTTATTTCTCTAGAAGCACCCGAACATTAACTTCATCCACTTAAAAACCGGATTAAAGGGTAAACTTACCTTTCACCTTTAGCAGGACGGCACGCGGGTCTCCTTCACGAGATCCCTGGTGAATAAGGCACAAGTAAAGCGAAGCGTCGGAGTGACGAACGGCTCCGATTCGCAGCGAGAGATCGCCAGTTTGAAAGCCTTCTTTTGACATGGTTATTCTGCCTGCTGCAGCTTCACCGGCAATGGAATATTTGTAGACCGGCAACTTTCCCCCATCTTTCATCCACTGTATGTCCTGGGCATCACGCCGAGTGTTGCCGTAGCATGGAAGTGTGGCGTTATCCCCCTCGAAAACCTCCACAACCACAGGGTCTAACACAAGCAAAGAAATATAATGAGAAAAAAATATTATGATATAGTAACTATTTCTTTCTTTAGGTGTAAAAACCAAGACCTGATACAAACTAGATTGTAAGCAACATGTTATAATCTTACCATATACTTTTAGTTGTAGTCCACTAACTGATTTTCCATCACAGGTGCATTTGTAGTAGCCAATGTCATTGTAGACAGTTGAATTGATGGTCATGGAGAAATTTCCAGCGCTGGTGTCATCCAAGAAGGTAAATCTGTCCTGAAAATCCTTTTCAATCTGACACATCCCACTATTACACTCGGCAATGGGTGTTTCAGTGGAGTAAAAGTAATAGGTCGTCCATTTAACCACTTTCCCAGAGCAGCTGCATTGGAGAATTAGAGGTGCTTTCACAATGGCTGCTATATCGGAGGATGTATCGGGCTGCACCACTGAGAGGTGACAAACTAAAGAAACGGAGAGAAAAGCACATCCAAAGTTAAAAATTGTGAGCAAATCTTTTATTGGCAATTAACCAGCAAGGCTTTTATGCTGACTGTGACACTGTGGATAGTAATGCATGTGTAATATTGTATATAAACAGAGACCTACCCAGGAGGAAGAGGAGGCCCGTCACTGCAACGATCATGTTGATCTTCTTATACAATTAACCTGCAATGATGAAAGTGAAATTATTTGACTTAAGATAAAGTGAAAAGAACAAAGAGTAGTCTTACATCTACTACTAAATACGGACTGATGACCTGGAAGTAAAGATCAGGTAGCATCAGGGCCATAGAGGTTTCGAACGCCGGGATCTTCTCTTATAAAATTCTCTCTTGATGTTTACATTTTGATTGTTTCAAGATCACAACACTGTTGCTCAACATGCAATTTAGAGGCAAATCCTCAGTAAGAACATGCCCTAGGTAGATTATTTAGATAGCTTGTATCTTGATAAAGATTTTAGGTTATTACATTTGGTTTGAGTGTGCATGTAGGTGTGGTAAAACTGTATATTAGATACATATTACAATATAAATATATGTTCGATACATTTTACAATCCTATGGTTGTTCTGTTATTTCTCTGTTGTGATTGGGTTGTCTGTGTCTGTGCTATGAAACGTCATCTGATTGCTCCTGTTTCCTCATCGTTGTTCAACCAAATTTAACACCCGGCTCCTGATTGGTGTTCAACACCCGTCTCCTGATTGGTGTTCAAACAATCAGGAGACGGGTGTTAAATTTCACATTGCTTTATCAGGAGCTATTTTATGATCTGAGCTTTGTGTTCAACCAATCAGGAGACAGGTATTCAATTTCACTTTGCTTCATCAGGAGCCATTTTCTGATCGGAGCAGTTTTTGTGTTAGATTTTGTATTAAGAGAGTTTTGAGACTGACAACTTTCCGGCTCAGAAGTAGAGACTTTGTGTATTTTTTGTGAGGGTTCCCCAGTACATCATTTAAACAAATATAAATTACAAACTAATATTTGAAGTATGCAAGTAATTTGCACTACTAAATTCAACCACGATAATAGGTAATTAATGCATACTTATTGTGTAATTATTGTCTACACTTTAAAAGGCAACCACAATAACAAGAATGACAACTTTTCATTAAACAGTAAAGGCTCTGGGTTACTGATCAGAGGGTGGAGGTCCAGACCTGCCAAGCTGCCACTGTTGGGCCCTTGAGCAAGGCCCTTGCCCCAAAAGTTTTCCAAAGTTCACTGAAGCCTCTGCTGGTGGTGACTTTTGTTTGATTACCACATAATAATATGAAAGTTAAAAAAGTCAAAAGTTTATATACCTGCTTTAATGTGTTACACGTACAATTCAGAACAGAGTAAAGGGTAACGCATGCAAGTAATTTCCACTACTAAAGGCAACTACAGTAGGTGATTATTAAGTCCTATTTCCACCTTTCTGACTTTAATACGGTCCGAATCCGGTTTCTTTCCTCTAAATTCGATAATAATGATGTTATCCGCGCCCAGATGTAGAGATCATCCATACAGATGTTTCACCTGTTAAAATATAAAAGCCACTTGCCTGTTATAGTGCGCGTGTTGCTCCTTCACACGAGACACAAAAGTGGAGATTTTTTAATTATGTTTATTCGCACTTTAAAGTGCTTAAGAAAATCTTGTCCTTTATAAGTTCGCGCTTCACACGACCACTGGCACAGACTCTTCTTTATTTTTCTCCAGTCTAACTTCCGCTTTTGTTTAGACCCGCCCCCGCCCGGATGGAAGGTGATGGCGATCATAAACCCCCCTCCCAAATCCCCCTGTTATATTATATCGCTCCTGTTCTGTAAATAATCCGCATATTCAAATTAGTTGAGTGCCTGAGATTTTAAGGAAAACCACAAAAATATGCAATTTGACAAACGAGGTTTTGCAAATCTCTGCTCCTCACCCCTCCCAAAAATGGTTTAGTCCGAGAATTCGGCCAGTGTAAAGAAAGGCGTTCTTTAGGCTTCTAGTGAAGTTCGCCACGCATCGTGCACGTGCTCTTGAGCGCGCTTGGAGAACAGTCCGCTCTCGCGCTGCAGAGAAACAGATGAATGCGTCATTAGCAGTTGAAGGTCATTTACAGTACTTACAAAAAAAATCAAAGCTATTCAAACAATTCCCCAAATCTAAGCAAGGTTTAATAGTCTTGCCCGACTTGATCAAACAGCTGAACTTCAAAGACATCATAATTGATTGTGTCAACAAAAAGGTCCGACAGTGCGATTTTAGTTCATCCTAGAAGTTAGGAAACGTTAAAGACCAATCAAACAGATATTCATAAAATAATATTTTGTATACGCGTCCTAGTTATTTCAATTTTCTTTCTTAAATAAAAGCAACCTAGTGAACCAGTCTTGATTTATTCTTTAAAAGAGACTCAAAGCACTTTCTGAATAATAGCATCTGCTAAAGCATAATTTAGTTAATGTCTTTTTTAAATTTTTAATTATGCATTGGTTTTTACATTATATTTAGGCAATTATTAAAAAAAAATTATTAATAAATTTATTTATGCATTTCTTTTTACATTTGTTTATTTATGCATTTATTTATATAATTGAATGAATTAATCATTGATTTATTTCTATGTTTATCTATTTCATTTATTTATGTGTCTGAATAAGTGAATAAGCCGGGCAGTCCTAACCTTATTTTAAAGCGGGAAGAACTGGATATGTAAACATTTACTGACTATAGCAGCATTTCTGTGCAGGGTTGCAAAAAAAAGTTAATTTTTTTTTTGTGTGTGTGTGTGTGTGTGTGTGTGTGTGTGTGTGTGTGCCAATCCAGTCTCTTTTCAATAAGAAGTCTAATAGCCTTGTGGAAGAAGCTGTTACACAGTCTGTTTGTGAGTCCTGAATACTTCCTTATATTTTTGCCAGGTGGCTGGATGGTGAAGAGAGACCAAGTTGATCTTCTTTGCTGTCATCGCTATACTCTGCAGGGTCTTCTGATCCGATTCAATTCCCAAACCAAGCAGTGATGCGCCTCGATATGCTCTCGATATTCCAATTGTAGAACATTTTTGTGTGGTAGGAGCTGGGATTTTTCTCAGCCTCTTCAGGAAGTCGAGATGCTGATGGGCTCCGTCAGGTAAACACCAAGGAAATGTGTGCTTTTAACCATCTACACGGAGGAGCCGTCAGTGTTTAGCAAAGAGTGGTCACTCCAAACCTGTGCTGCAACTGAGGTCAAGACCTTTTTCTTCTACCACACTCTGAGACAAAGTCCACACTCAAAAGTAGACTACATACTTTTATGTATAGTATCAGTAGGCACATTTGGACACATCACTCTTCTTCCTGTATTTAATTTACTGTATTTTACTTTTGTTGAATTAGAGATTAACAGATTGCATAAGTAATAATAAAAAATATATAATTAATTTTCCTTCTGATAAACGCATTCCAACCAGAGATTGTTAAGGGCCTTGCTCAAGGGCCAAACAGTGCCAGTTTAGCAGTATTGGTGCTTAAATCTCTGATCTTCAATTAGTAACCTAGAGCCTTATTCACTTCCCACATGTAACTGTTAAAGTTCAGTGCCACTGAACTTATTAATTTTATTATTACCTGCTCAAACCTCTCATTTAAAAGGTCACTGCTGTGGATCACCAGATTTAAAAAAAAATGTTTCCTCTGTCTCAATAAAATCCTTTTTTATCATTGAAAGCAAGCTGCTAATGTGTAATACCTTAGCTAATCTTACCTTAATAATGTTAATTCAGTGTTAACCTCTGCCTAATTTTCACCACTTTGTTATAATAAAAAAAAAAAAAAAACATTGCAATAAATTCAGCCATCCTGTAAATGTTATGATTGCATCGCTGTTATATTTGGATATTTTTTAAGAACTGTGCTTTTTAAGATTCATCCAATAAAATTAAATGCACACAGATGTGTTGGTGTAACAAAAGTTTGGTCACATTTGTAATGTATTAGCGTTAGCAAAGGTGAGGTCAAGCAGAAAAGTGTGTAATTGTGAGAGCATGTTAGATGGAATGTTGGACACCTACATTGTCACAGATCCCTTCAGCCAATTCCACACCTCTCAGCATGGAGAACACTGCATGTCTTTACATTAGTACATTTAGTACCTCTTTCCTTTGGTTTTCTCTTTTAAGCAAACTTGAATAACTTCTGTGCTTTGTGACCACCTACAGGATATACATATAAAAAGCTTTTGTTCACTATACGCAGGTGTCCTTCTTCACCAGCAACGTGGACTCTTCTTTATTCCCACAGCCGGCTGTGTCTGCATGGCAGGGTGAGTAAACTGTAATGTTTTCTAGCAATTAATGACATGTTTTGAATAAAATCTTTTAATTTTTTTGGTGCTATTTGGGGCAGACAATATTGATTGCTCAATTAAAACTCATATTGTATATAAAGTGTCATTGTGAATCATGGGAAGAACAGAGAGGCCAGGAGGATGCTTTTTTTATTTTTAAGGATATCAATGAGAGAGGAGAAGTAAACAAATTTGACCAAAAAGACAGAGGTTCAGTTAAACAATACTGCATTGCTCAATATCACAAGGTGTCAAATGTTAAAATAATTTAAAGGGCCAAAACAAGCTTATAAACACACACACACACACACACACACACACACACACACACACACACACACACAAACACAATAATGCTAGACTGGGATCATGTCCCAATAACCCAATTTATGCTGGTTATAGCTTTATATCTATAGCTAGAAATATCTCTACGCATGCCAGAAGTCTAAATTATTATGTTTTGAGAGGATGGTGGTTATGAATGTATTAATAATATTTCAGATCTTGTGAAATTTTTGGCTCCGGTACCTCGTTTAGCAAATAAACGAGGGCATCGGAAGAATCAGAAGTGTGTTTTATGAAGGAATAAAGTCTTTTAAGTCTGTAATAAAAAAAGAAAGGAAAAATAGGGGTTTGTGAGAATCTGACTGATTATAGTTGGTAGACGACAAAGCTATTTATTGAAAAAATAAATTGTTTAAAAGTTTGCAATGTTAATATATAACTCTTATGGAAGGCGTCTCAACTGTCTGTGCTTTGTAACAGTCAAACATAAAGCAAGAGCTTTAGGATCTGGAACTCAATTAGATCTATTATTAAATATGCACTGGTTTAAAAGGATTTATTTGTTTTGTGAATAAGTGCTGAATAAATGACAGGAAATGGAGTAGATGCTACAGGCCATAGAGCCATCAGTGGTTGTTCGAGGTGTATGTTATTTAAGATGTACTTGATATTTAAGTTGTATATCTGTGTACACTGTATCTATCAATCAAAGCTACAGGACTGCGGTTCTCATTTTCACTTATGTTTCCTTTTCAGTGTCTCCATCCTTCGTTGCTTTAGCCTCCAGGTTCATATCTGAGGAACACCTGCCACCACCAGCAGGTTCAGGAGACTTGACATCAGCAACCAAAGAGCTCAATGATTACCAAAAGAAAGACTGATTCCCCACTAACACCAAAAATAAGTGAATGCTTTGTGTTAATTAAAAAGTTAGATAAATTTATTTAAAGTAATTGCTGCTGTGGTTTTGTATCCTTGTGTTTACAGGGTAGCTGAATCTATTTGGAGGATTTCAGAGTTGAGTTGAGAGTCTTTCCAGTTTTGC
This sequence comes from Silurus meridionalis, assembly GCF_014805685.1. Taxonomy (NCBI): domain Eukaryota; kingdom Metazoa; phylum Chordata; class Actinopteri; order Siluriformes; family Siluridae; genus Silurus; species Silurus meridionalis. The sequence continues at coordinate 14,097,885 of NC_060902.1, forward strand.
CCAAGTTTCCATCTTGGATTAAAATAAAATGCAAGCCATCATCTAAGTAAACATAAATGCTGTAACAGTAAATAAATCTATTATGTTGTGGAAACTTAATTTCTAAAATCTGATTGGCTGAGAGGAATCGTTTAATAAATTGCAAAGCTTGGTATCCATGGAATACCCCAATCTGTCAAATGTTGCTAAGTAACTAGAGCAGATCTAGCAAAGAATAATTATGATATATTTCTTTAATAAAATGTGTTAATAATCAATAGTATGCACTGGCTTTTACGTCACATGCATTTTTGCATTTGTATGGTAGTTGTGTTCACCGTCAGTCTAAAATAAAGCTCTCTTATGTTCTCTAAATAAAAACTAAAAGTATTTCAGTCATTTATTTTGGTGTAGCTGAAAAATATTCTAGAGATAAGCGAGTTCGGATTTATCCGGTTTAAATAACCCTATCCTTTATATGACTCGTGATTCATGAATCCTTCTTTTCAATTACTTGGATCACTTGAGTCCATGGTTATCTTGCTAATAACAACATATCTGTAAAGAACTAAATTGTAAAATCAACCATTTAGACCAATTACACCATTAAGTTGTTGTTAGCAAATAACTTCAGCAACAAGTAGCTCCTTGAATTGTTTGAAATGAAAACCCAAGAGACTCATATCCTATTCGAGTCCTGGTTGAGTCATCTGAACCGTGGGAATCAAACTCGAATCCGAGAGACTCAGTGAGTGTAAGAGATTATGAGTCAAAGGATTCAAAGAGCTCCCTCTAGTGGAAGGACTGGCAAAAGCACGCGAAACCGTTGGAACGGTGGGATTCCGTCGGATTTGTGAGTGAGATTCATGATTCCAGAGATTCGTTGAATTCTGGGGATTCGGTGAGTGCCCTCTAGTGGTATTCCATGGCAAAAGCAGGCAGAATCCCTACTGACTCAAGTCACTCAAAGGACTCGTGAGACTCGAATTCGTTCACAGTGATTCAGAAGGATTTCTCATCTCTAATATATTTCTTTTGCAAGATAGATTTTGTTAAAGTAGTGAATGGTCTAATCGAACATGCCCTCATTTGCATGGTCCCAGGGGTTTATGGGAAACTCAAGAAAGACTTTACCATCTAGGAATTGTTATTTGGCTATAGTATTTACATAACAAAGATCTTAAAATCTTAAAAAATATATTTTGTGTACATTTGATCAATTGAACAGTTTTTATTTTAATTAAATGTAATCAAGTATGTTTGGCTAGTTATTGTTTGAGTCATAACAAAAGTCTAACATGCCTGCAGCTCAATCTGTCCTGAGAATATTGCCAGATATAACAAATGCCCAATTTGTCAGCAAGGTTGTTATCATTCCATAGCTATAAAAGTTAGAGTAATGCTCTGTGGGTGTTGTAGGTTGTTTTTCTTTTCTCTTTTTAATTCACTTTTCTACAAATAAGTACAACACTTGAACAAAAGTCCAACATGCCAACACCATTCCTGATCCAAAATAGTGTAGTGGTATGAGTGCGTCCCCTCGCATGGTGTATGTTGTAAGTTCAAATCAGCTTCTTGAATGTTAAAGATATTTTTTATTTAACTGTAATCAGGTGTAGTTTGTCTTGATATTGGTTAAACTCCAATGTGCAATTTTACTTATAAGCCTGCTTTAGTGTAGTGGTTAGAGTTATGCTCTCTTCTTGTGTATGTTACAGGTTCAAATCCCCTTTTCCTCACTTTACTACAAATAACAAATTATTAAAAAAATATCTTACAAATGCTAAGGGGAAAAAAAGGTTTTGAGCACAACTTATGGGCCAGTCCTTGGATGACACAGGACAGATGTTTGACATGCCGTTGCATGCTGGGTTCCTGAGTAGTACAGTGGTAAGTGTAATACTTATATATGGTTTTGTTGTAGTTTTAAATCTGCTTTTAGCCAGGTTCCTACCAACCACTTGAAACATGAAAGTCCAACATGCCAAGCACCATTGTTGTTCCTCCATAGCATAGTGGTTAGAGTTAATGTTTGTGGTGGGGTGTGCTGTAGGATCAAACCTCCTTTTATTTACTTTCCTACTAATAACCCTCAAAAAGAAAGCGTAAATGCAACTTTTGTTTTAGTTCTTGGTTGAGACAGGACCAAAGTCAAGCATGCCAAACTTCTTACACTTAAATAGTGTAGTAGCTAGGGTAATGCTTTGTAATGAAGTGGTTTGCAGGTTCAAACCTTTCTTTACTTACTTTCCTATAAATAAATTCTTTGGGGCCAGATAGTGAATGACACAGGACAAAAGTCCAACAGTCCGCCACTTTGCCTATTCTCATACGGTGTAGTGGTTAGTGTGATGCTCTCTTCAAGTCTGTGTTAAGTAAGTTTGAGTCTTGATCATGTTTTTAAATTGATCACGTGATCATTTTTAATTTAAACACGATCAGGTGTGTTGGGCTAGTTATTGTTTGTGTCATACCAAATGTTAATAAAACAGCATGCCAACAGCACCACAATTGGTCCGTAGTATTTTGGCAGTAATTTTATTCACTCACTTAATCAGCATAGTGATTAGAGTAATGCTATCTCTTTGCAGATTCAAATCAGCTTCTTCTCAATTTCTTGAATGGTTAATATAAAAACTCTTTGAATGTGATCAGGTATGTTTCGTCTAGTTAATTGGATAAGACAACAAATGTCCAACATGCCAGTCTCAGGCCAGCTGTTCTGTAGCATAGTGGTTGGATTAATGCTCACTAGTGTGGTAGGTTGTAGGTTCAAACCCTGTTTTAAATACTTTCCTAAAATAACAGGGAAAAATCTTTTAGTCTTGAGATAGTCTTGTCCAACATGCCAACTCACATACTGTGTAGTGTTAAGAGTAATGCTCACACATGGTCTATGGTGAAACTTCAAATCAGCTTCTGTTGGTTATCTTGATTGATTTATACAGATATTATTTGAGTTTTTTTCTTGTGGTTGATCTAATTATTAATTGAGACATAAATGTCCAACATGCCCACACCAACACAAATGTTCCATAGTGTGGTGTTTAAAGTAAAACTTCTGAATGATGCAGGTTGTATGTTCAAGTCCTGTTTTATTTAGTTTCCTAAAATAACCCAAAAAGAAAGCTTTTGTCTAACTTTCACTCTAGATATTGATTTCAGATTACCAAATGTACAACATGCCCCAATTGGTTACTCAGTTGGTCCGTGGCGTAGTGGTTAGAGTATCGGGTTGTAGCGATATAGTTTGCAGATTCAAATCCAGTTTCATTTAGTTTTCTAAAACAATCAACAACAACAACAAAAAAAAAGAAAGTATTCATGCAATTTTTGGTTTCGATATTGGTTGCGACACAACAAAAGTCCAACATGAAATTTAAGCCACTCTTTAGTGTAGTGATTAGAGTAATGCTCCCACATGTATGCTGCAGGTTCAAATCAGGGTATTGGTTAAGACATGATAAATATCCAACATGCCATTACCCAAACCCCTGCTACGTGCACAGTGGTTAGCGTGATACTCTGTCAGAGTCTAGTTGTAGGTTCAAACCATGTTTTATTAAGTTTCCCAAAATCCCTGAAAAAAAAAAGCTTTAATGCAATTTTTATTGTAGCGATTGGTTGAGACATAACAAAAGTCCAACATGCCAACTCATGTTCTATCTTTTCATGGCTTAGTGGTTAGAGTATTGCTCCCACATGGTGTGTGCTGTAGGTTCAAATCAGCTTCTGTTTAGTTTCTTGAATTTTTAATTATTTTTTTCTGCATGGGATTAGTTTCTTTTTTAGATTAGATTAGATTAGACTAGAATTAACTTTATTGTCATTACACATGTACAAGTACAAGGCAACACAATTCAGTTTAGGTCTAACCAGAGTGCAATAGCAGCAAGTGCAGGATATACAGTGTTTACATGAGTTGAATAAATTAAATAAAAAGGTAATATAGGAGTAATTTACAGATGTGTATGTACTATGAACATAATACACAGATAAATATATATGTACTATTTGGCGTTTTGGTTGAGACCAAACAAATATCCAACATGCCATGGACTCTCTTTTATTTAGTTTCCTAAATAACCGGGAAATAAAAGCTTTCGTGTGACTTTTATGCTAGATATCAAAAGTCCAACATGCCAGTTTCCCAACAGTTCTTCTTTAGCGTAATTGTTAGAGTGATGAGCTGTAATGTCATAGTTTGTAGATTCAACTCTTGTTATATTTAGTTTCCTAAAATGACCCCCAAGAAATGGAAAACATTGATGCAGTTGTGTTAGATAGTGGATGAGACTTAACAAAAGTCCAACATGCAAACTCAGCTCCTGTCTTTAAATAGTGTAGTGGTTAGAGTATTACTCTGACATGCTGTATGTTGCTGGCTCGAATCAGCTTCTTGTTGAATGTTAAATCTATTTTTTATTTGATGTACTCAAATAAATTAATATAGATGTTCAACATGCCAACTAGAAAACAGTTCTTCTATAGCAGAGTGGTAAGAGTTATGATCTTTAATACTGTATGTTACAGGTTCAAAACTTCCTTTATTTAGTTTCTTTAAATCATTTGTCCATGCAACTTTTGTGCTAGAGTTTGTTTGAGACATGACAAAAGTCCAACATGGCAAACGTTGCATTGTTTTAAAATAGTGTAGTGGTTAGTGTAACATTTTTTAAATGCGAAGATTGCAGGTTCAAATCTCTAGTCTAGTTAGTGTTTTACTTACAGCATCTTATTTTTGAAAGGTGCTCACTTATGGTCAGTCTATTATTTGGATGACAGAACAATAGTTCGACATGTCGACAGCACAGAAGCTCTGCCATAGTGTAGTGGTTAGACTAGCGCTCTTTAGTGCTGTATGTCGTCGGTTCAAACCCACCATTTGACAGGTTCCTACTAGTAATCCAAAAAGAGAGTCCTTTTAGGTAAAATAATTTCTACTACAATGTTTGTTCTAGTTTTTGGTTGACAGCAACAACCTGTAAGTCTGCAATAGCATATTGGTTAGAGTAATGCGCTTCAGTAGTGTACATTCTGGGTTCAAACCTGCTTTTAATCTCTTGACTTCTAATAACCTGATTAATGCTGGTAAAAAAAAAGCTATTGAAGCAGTGTGAGATTGGTGGCTCACTTGGTTGTCCCTTACCTCCGGTGACTGAGGTTGTCAGATCAAATCTGACTCAACGTGTGGAGCGTTGCAAAAATATGGGGCGGGCATTCCAAACAGAGAAAGAAAGTGCATTGGTTGGGGCGGTCATTGCAACAGCCAGAGTGAGAGGGTGTGCACTATATGGATTGGCCAGGGCATACACTCAATGGGGTGGTCAGTATACCGGTGAGGGCGTGCGCTGAACGGGGCGGTCAGTATGCCGGTGAGGGCGTGCGCTGAACGGGGCGGTCAGTGCGCCGGTGAGGGCGTGCGCTGAACGGGGCGGTCAGTGCGACAGTGAGGGCGTGCACTGAACGGGGCAGTCAGTGTGACAGTGAGGGCGTGCTCAAGATGGGGCAGTCAGTGCGAGGGCGTGCACTAAAGGGAGAGGTGATTGGGGAAAACAAAAACATGTAAAAATACTTTTTTTTTTTTTATATACTTTTTTTTTTTAAAAAACCTACAGTGCAAAAAAATAAAATTGGCACACCTATCTCCACAGATCATAATTCACAGACAAACTCTCTTTCCTTCACTGCCAGCCAGTGCAAGTTTTGAACCTTCAACCTTCTGGATGGGAAGCAAGGCTGTTACCAGTGCACCACCAACACCTGCACAAAAGAATAGTTTTTTTGGGGGCTTGTCTTTTAAAATTTGATCTCGATGTTTAAAAAAAATAATAATAAAATAAAATAATTTAATATTTAATACCCTTTAAACATGTTTATCATTGTTTCAGACTGTTCTGTCATACAGTATTGTAAAAAAAATTTTAAACGATCATTAATCTTTTAATCTCTGTCCTCTTGTGCTTTCTTGCTTCTCCAGCACATTAGGCATCATAAAATCCACTCATTACACTAACAGCCAAACATGGACAGCCACAAATTCTCAAACAAAATCACCCCCAAATATACACGATTTTTGGTAAAAACACCTACACATACAAAACATTTAGTGCTCAGTAGAAATCTGCGTAATTCATTAAAGTCCAAATCTGACTGGCTTTAGTTCAATTACCAGCTAGTTGTCTAGAAGGTCCTGTCCAACTTTCATTCACACATCTGTAGAACATACCAACCAAACAGAAAAACTCTCCAAGACATCACAGAACAATGATCACTAGTAGAGGTCACCCAACATGTGGAAACTTGACAGTGAATTTGGGAAACAGTCACCAGGTTAGTTGGTGGTGATGGACGATTTTATTTCCATGCTGTCACTGATAAATAAAAGCATCCACCTGCAACATAAGAGGGAAAAAAAATTCCTGAAATGTGGAGTAACTCATACCTTTATTAATAAAAATGAATAACCAGAAAGGACACACACACATACATACATACAGTAAACATACATACATACAGTATATATACACATACATACATACATATACACACACACACACACACATACATCTCAACCTGCACCTGGACCAAGTCATCCAACCTCTTATCATGCTCACAAATTTGGTTCTTAGTTCCTTGTACTCAACTGAGATCTTGTGTCCAGGCATTTTGCACAAACACATTTACGAGAGAAAACTTACTTATTTCATTAGAAACAGAAACTCAAATCACAGGCACAAAGACGCAATCATTTAATAAGGAAAATTTATAAATGATGCACACAGTTAATTTATATTCTGTCACATACCTATAATAAAAAAAGAGTTTGTTATAAAATGTATAGGCTGGAACCTGGGTAGTTATTAATGATCCCGAGTACAAGATGTTCTTTACAAAAAAAAAGGATTACATTTACAGTCTAGTACAATGTTGAAGCTGACACTATCTAATACAGAAATTAGATTAGAAGCTTCAATGTTTATTCTATAAATGAAGTGATTACATAGAGGACTACATACAGGATGTGCATGAAAAACAATTAAGATATGTTGCTCCCTGTTTGCTGTGTAATGAGCATTACAGGTAAAACATTCATACAGGTAAAATGTATTCATTAAGTGTGTGTTTGAGAAAGACATTTTTCAGCATTCTGCATCTTTCAGATTTAGAGTCAGTCTCACTGCTTACATTTACAGCCCTTCTCCCCTTCACCCATCTCCAACTCCTAAGTGGAGGAGGTGGTCATGTTGTACAATGACATGACTATAAACTCATGATCATTACTGTTAACCTGTTACTAATAAATCCCATGCTTTGGAGCTTAAAATCCGACTTCAGACTTCAAAATTCACATAAAACCAAGTTCAGACTTTTCATTTCCAAGTTGTCAAAATGCTGTACAACACGAAATGTAACCATGGAAATTAAAAATCAGTAGACAATCACTCTAACACAGTTGCAGTTTCTATAATTACCTATCTGTTTCTGAAATATGAGAAATTTGTCAAGTTCTCTGTGTCAGGATGAGATACCACAAGGTTACGATGGAAGAATATTCTGGTATATTTTTGTCTAAACATTTATCAGAATCAACACTGAACAAAGATCAATCTTCCTACCTGAAACCTTTTTTTTATCTTGAATTGTTCTCCTTCAGAGATCCATGTGGATCACAGATGCTGCAGTTCAGCTCTGCAGGTATCAGTTGAGGCCTCCACATCATAGAGACCTCTGCTGGTCTGGAGACACCTAACGCAGAAGCTTCTTCGTTGCAGTGCAACACTGAATCTCCTGCTCGCCTGTAATTCACCTGCAGGATCCTGAGCTTGCTTTGCCTCTGTGCCAACTGCAATGCCAGAATCATGAATATTTTATGGAAAAGATTGACTTTGCCAAATTAGTTTTATGTCATGGGATTTTTTAAAGCAACATTTTGATGTTTTGAGACGTGAGGTGCCAACATTTGCAGATGATTTACCAAAATTTAATTCACTCGGAGGAAATTCTAAACAAAATGAATGGGAAAGGACAAATTTGCTTCTGTCAGAGGATTATATACTTCTGCAAATACATCAGCCTGTTTCGTGAGTTTAAAAAAAGCAGAGAAGATCATTGTCTTTTTGATTTGTATAGTAACTGAGGTGTGAATATGCACTGCTCAAAGAATTAAAGGGAACACAATCATCACAACATAACACAAAGTCAAATTTCCGGGATATTAATGTGTCCAGTTTGGAAGCATTAGCGATTGTGAATCAGTTTTACCTGCTTTAGTGCAAATAAAAGTGATAGGAGGTGCAATAGAGAGGCAACAGTGAGATAACCAACAAACAGGGAATGGTTGTCTCTAGTTTTGTGTTTTATTAGGGTCTTTGTGACTACCTATAACACCACACAGTACCTGCATCTCAATCAGTTGGCAGAGGTAGTCCAGCTTCTCCATGCAGTCACATCCATGCGTGCCATCTCGAGGAGGTTTAGAGTGTCTTCCATGCACATTATCAAGAGTATGGAGGAGATACCAGAGATAGCCGGTCACATGAGGAGAGTTGGACAGGGACTAAGGAGGAAAACAATTAAGCAGTTTCTTTTTTAAAGAGGAGAAGTACTACCAGACCCAGCAAAATGACCTCCAGTAGGCTACTGGTGTCAGAAGAAGACTCTATGAGAGTGGCATGAGAGCCTGACATCCTCTAGTGTAACTCACAGCCCAGTAACATGCAACTCGACTAATATTTGAGAGCAGCAGAATTGGCAGGTCCACCATTATCGCTCTGTTATCCACATGGATGAGAGCAAGTTCCAACTGGAAGAGTCTGGAGATGCCATGGGAAGCATTATGCTGCCTGCAGCAGCTGTGGGTAAGTGATAGTCTATGGAGGAATATTGTTGGTGGAACGCACTGTCCACATTATAGCTAATGGTACCCTTAGTGCTGTTAGGTACTTGGCTGAAATCCTCAGAGTCATTGTGAGACCTTATGCTGGTGCAGTAGGCTCCTCCTGGGGCATGACAGTTTCCAGTCCCTGTGGCTAGAGGGTGTAGGCAGTTTCTGGATCATGAAAGCATTAATGCCATTCACTGACTTATGTTCCTCAGACCTGATTCCAAATGATAATCTCTGGGATTTTATGTATTTGAGTGTTTAAAGCTGCCAAGCATCCTCCAAGTTTGGGAGGATATCCTTCCGCCTTCCGCCATCCCATCAGGAGCATGCCCAGATGTTGTCAAGAGTGCATACAGGCAAGACGGCGCCACACACATTACTGACGTACATTATGAGTTGCTGTGATGAAATTCTTGCGATTTTGTATCCAGGACTCAGTGGGTTGATGATTTTGGTTTCCAATAGCCACTGTCACATTATTCTGTTTTCAACGAATTACAAAAATGTAGATAAGTAAAGATTTTCAACTCGAATATTCCGCTTATCAAGATCCAATGTGTGATTTATGTGTTCCCTTAATTATTATTATTATTTTTTTATCACATTATGAATTGTATATTTCCTATAAATACTAACTTCCAGAGACAAAACCAGCATAAAAGTCCTGCAATCAACAAGTCAACAAGATTTTCTGTTTATCATGTCTGACTAACTACACTGACCATACACTGAGTTTTGGTTCAACCATTTCTACATCACATTTACATCTGTATATTGCACATCAAATAATTCCGGATTTATATGGAAATAAATATGATATACACGCTTCAGATATTTATGCTGCGGTTTGTCTGATAGTTAACAGATTAGAACAGGATGCACAGGTAACTGAAATACAAATTTTAGATTCTTATGACGGTGCATAAATCACTTTTATTTCATTTTTATCTATCCAGATATTATTATTATTCGTTTTTATTTTAATTTAGTTCCTAAAATCTAATGTATGGTAAAAGCTTAATCTGTAATGGTGTATTAAACAATGCATCTTTTAACATCCAGTATATAACACATAATTTTTACACTTACAAGGACATTTTCAAGATGATCTTTACAAGAAAAGCTGGAGTTCTTGAGAAAAGGTCAGACAAAACAGTTGTCATACTTGTTCATTTAACATTTATTATTTTTTTAACTATCTCAAATCTCAGGAAAACCATAATGCATGGGAAAAAATGCACAAAAATCCCACGGGGTTCTTTATGAGGTTAATATTGATACTGTTTATAGAGATGATGCATGTAGCACAGTTTTGGGTGCAGTAAAAGGAGACTTGTTGGATTGTGTTCATTGTGTTTCTTGTTTTATTAATTCCACTTGTTCTTACTGCATGAGATTCCTGTCTGTGAAGCAGCGCTGTTATATAACGTTTGTCTAAAACCGGGCGTTTGCGACCCCTAGCAGGTCCGCGGTGGTAGTGCAGGGGGTCTGATAATTAATGTTGAATCACTAATATTGTCTAAAAAAAAAAAAAAAATTGAAAATAAAATATTCAATTTAAAAATATAATAATTATTACATTAAAGTTCTATTAAACTTAAAGCTGATGTTCATGTAAATGTATAATCGTCCACCTGATAGTAAAAGAAAATTGTTTGCAAAAAGACAAATGCTGTGCCTGAGGGTTTTTTTTTAGCCATTACACCATACATATAGATAACTATTCCTATTCATAATTATAGATTTTCATGCCTCACTTTTATAATGCTAATATCTTGGGCAATTGTATGCAATAATTATTGTGCAATAACATTACTGCAGTCTGACTTTTCTGACATCTGTTTTGCTTCTGACACATAATGTTACTTTAATCTCTATTTTACTGTAAGCAACTGCAACCCTACAATTTCTCTATGAGATTACAAGCGCTTTATGCTTCCCTCTGCTGACCAGCTTTATGGAGATGCTGATTTCAATTTCCAGCAGGACTTGGCACCTGCCCACACTGACAAAAGTACTAATACCTGGTTTAAGGACCATGGTATCCATGTGCTTGATTGGCCTGGCCTAAACTCCATGGAGAATCTATGGTTTTAAAGAGGAAGATATGAGACACCAACAGCTCAGCAGTGGTACAGAATGATCACCTCCATGCATTGCTGCAGTATTTCATGCAAAGGAGCCCTGACTGATTATTGAGTTCTGTACATGTTCATACTTTTCTATAGTTCAAAATTTTTGTGCTAAAAATCTTTTATTTTTTGGTCTTAATATTTTATTTTTAATTTTGGGTTTTCATTAGCTGTAAGCCATAATCATCAAAATTAAAAGCAATAAACACTTAAAATAAATCAATAAAGCAGTCTGTGTGTGATAAATCTATATAATAAACAAGTTTCACTTTTTTTTTTTTCACTTTTGATCACATTCTAATTTATTAAGATGTACACACACACACACACACACACACACACTATATATATATATATATATATATATATATATATATATATATATATATATATATATATATATATGGATTTATGGATGGAGATTTGTATTCATTGTACCTGACTACTTCAGCAGGACAGTATGTTCAGCCAGTGACAGCAAACCCTCCCAGATGCAGCCATAGTGGACTTCAGTGTGGTTATTAATGCAGGGAGAGGGGGTGCAATTTAATCCAAAATGCACAATTTAAAATAGTTATATGCCGATACTGATTCTATAAAACTCTGATACACAGTAAGCCTGTGAGTGTGACTGATATTCAAACACACTGATACATTGACAGAAAGCAGGAGCACTCAACACTAACATTTAGCACCAGTGTGTGGTTTTGGCACGACTGAGCCCTCAGCAGTCACTGCATATCACAAGCACAGACTAATCACCTTCATCCTGTAATACACAACCATCTAACAGGTTCCAAGTGTTTTCACTGCTCTAAAACAGCCACTCGCAGATGGCTGGAGATTAGTGTATTAGTTCCAGGTGGGTTTGTTAGATTAAGGAGGGACAACACTACAATGTCTAACTGTTCAACCAGGGTTCAAATCCTGTCCTGGGCACTGCAGCACAAACCGCAATTATACAGATATAATGCATAAAAATGCAAGCAGAGTTATGTATTTATTGCTCATGGTACCGTGTGCTAGAAATTACATGGCAATAATGCACACCTTCTAACCAATCAGGTTTCAGAATTCAACTGTAGTGTAGAACAGGGACAGAACCAGAAGAGTCATGACAATTATACAAGTGCATTTCTTTATTAACAATTAAAGCCTTAAAACTAAGACAGGACCAAGACAACACTGACATGCAACATTGACATTATTTAGTGCCACAACAGCCCTTATTATTTATACAGTAAAAAAAACACACTCCGGGATCTAAATGGAAAAAAATATTCCCATTGAATATTATAGATATGAAATGTCATCCCAATTTAGTTGTTTCCACTCTGAATGACTGTGAAAGATGTTTTGGAGAATCTGATTTTCTGATGTCGGTGGACTGTTGCATTCAGATGAAAATGCAAAATTGTAAATCTGTAACCAGACAAAGCAGCAGTTCTTCATCACTCGGGAAACTACGTTTTCTGCTTTGATGCTGGAGGGAGCATGATGCTGAGCAGACTGGTCATCAGATGGTAGATGGGTAGGTACGTCGGTTTGAACACACATGTGCGCACACATTCACTCCAGAGACAAAGGGAAGATTGCTTCCATCTTAGACCAGCTGGACTGCAGCTGCTTGGAGGTAACCCTGCAGAAACTGCAAAGCATCAGCGTTCAGACTTGTACTCAGCATGGAGGGAACCTGCCCGAAGAAAGACAAAAATGTGTTTATTTAAAAAGTTTAGCTGATGACTGTAAAACCACCATTTCCCCCAGATACATTTCACATTATTGAAACAAATCAATTGCAAAACTACTGTAATTCTAAACCATAAAAAAAAAAAAAAAAAAAAACACACACACAAAACACGTAACTTTTGCAAAAAATATTCTGGTGTCTGTTCAAGATTGTCCTCCCATTTCTCATTTAGTTGGCAAAATCCATACAAAGTCACATCAATATTCAAAACACACAGTTTTACATCGGTCACATGGAATTAGCTGTGATGTTTAGACACATTATTAAGACGTTAGAAAAATGGAAAAAAAAAAGGATGCAAATGGAAGAAATCTGATTCTGACGTGATCATGAGAAACGTAGGAGGCATGAATAATGGATTCTCATTATCAATATCAGTTTGAGACCATTTTAATGTGCATCAGACTGAAATGTGTAGACGGCCTGCTACACTTCTAATAATAATAATAATAATAATAATAATATTATGCTGCATGTTGTGGTGTGTATTGCACCCTCACCCTCCCAGGGCAGGCTGTAGAGAGTTTGTGTAAAGACTGGGCCAGCAGGAGTTTAGGGTTGTTCACAGCATCTCCAATAGGATCGTGCTCCTTCTTGCCAGCGAAGGCCAGCTGGGAAAATGCTGTCTGGTAACCCGGCGTGTCCTCGATGTCGATGAAGTGCTCATCGTCAGGGATGCTGTCGTCCTCCGGCAGCTCGAACAACCCGATCAGAGCCTGGAGCACAAGAGGCCTACGGCAAGACGTGAAAGCGTTCACAGAGGAAGAGCAGAACACGCTCCTGTAAAACTAAGTTCACTTCTGAAACGTCAGAAACCGATGAGTGTGAAATCTAATGTACTTCATTTTATATTACTGATATGATCTACATATTCACTTTCACACGATTTTTTCTAGAATCATGATTTGGCAGATTTTGTACAGAAGGATTAGATCTGCGTATTTGCACAATATACACATTGATATAAACTTTCAGGTAAACAGCTGTGATCTTACCAGAGTTTGGTGTAGTCCGTGTCCATCATGGCTGGGCACTCGGTGAGGATTTTAGTGATGCCTACAGCGCAGATCTTCTTCTCCACCTGCCCTGATACTTTTTGCACTTCCGGGATCACAATCTTCTCCAAAACCATACCGAACATCCTGTCAATAAAACAGACAGCAAAAATAAAAGCTATTAGGTATAGAATGAGCTTTTAAAGAGATAATGTGCCTGTCTCTAGCTTAAAGTGGCAGGGAACAAAGTTGAATATATTTATGTAAAAACATTGACAGTTTAGATAAGAAAACATTTTTGGGGGTCTGAGCAGAGTAAACTGGCACTCTTAACACATGACTACTCAATCAACAGTGTAAGAACATCAGTACTGTTCAACCTGAACCCATCAATGAACAGTCTGAACTCCACAGCTGGGCCACGAATTTAATATGTCACAGGAAAGCGACACCTAAATTATATTTAGTTTCATTTTAGCAGACGTTATTACTTACTTTGGCTGGATGCTATCAAATATCTCCTGCAGTGCGATCGCTCCATATTTTACACAGTAGAGGTTAATGAAGACAAGGAAACCTGTGGAGAAAGCAAGACAGTGGGGTCAGATTTATTCAGCTTCTTAGACTCCGTGATTCTCGTGTCATGTCAATCTCATTTGCTTGAAGAACGAAGACAATTCTCTCCACTTACTCTTGATGAACTTGGTGGTCTTGGAGCTTTGCAATCTCTGGAAGAGTAGGATGAAAATCTGCTTCCTGTACTGACTAATTGATTCTCTGGAGATACAAGAAAACAAGATTAGGACCAATGAGTTACAAATTAATTAATAAATTGTGACCAATTCTTTGATTACTCACGGGGGCATGTGCTCAACAATGCTGTTAAGCAGGTAAAAACCTTGGTGGTCATTTGCCTTGGAGGCAATGAGCTTCTGGAACACGCCAAGAAGACCAGGCTGGAGAAGCAAGGCGTGCAGAAGATTACGATATAAAGGAGAATTAATTATAATGTAGTTCATTTGTTGCCAACAATTTGTTAAAACAATTACATTTCAATTTACACAACATGGCAAAATGACAATGTTAAAATAATTTCAATCATCGTACAAGTAAACCTAAACGTGCGCACTGAGAAGTTCTGCTTTAACAAGTTCAGTTTCGAATGCATTCAAGCAGCAATTAAATTTTTATTTTTTTATTTTTAAAGATATCCAGGAATGAAAATGTAACGTTTGTTCGACTTCATTCCACACACATTTGGAAACTATATACATACATGTATAAAAAAAACGAATAGCGTGCAATCACGTGCTCACAATCTTATCTGCGGCTGAGCTGGCGATGGAGCCTCCTCCTTTCTCCAGGTAAGCTTGCAGGAGGCGTACCAGAGGTGGGATGTTACCTGTGCGCTCCCACAGAACAGGCTGCAGCAGGTGAGGAAACAGAGCCATATAGGAGGAAGGGATGTCACTAGTGTGGATCTCTAGCAGTAAGGACATCACCTGGAACACGTATGGGACAAACTCTAGAGGGGGCAAAAGAGAGACAGATGAAGAAAGTTCTCAAAAATAACTAAAAGGTAGCGGTAGCTTTAAATTTACCAACCACTCAAGGCTCTGCTCCAGATAAAAAATTAATAATATATATTTTTTTATAGCTTTATTAAACAGAGTTTCAGCCACCACTTTTGATCAAAATCCCATTAGTACACTGAATGTTAGGGTCACTTGGTGATGGTGAGAAAATAAAGATTAATATCAAGGTATAAATGCTGGTTGATGAAAGTGAAGTCTACTCACCCTGCACATCGTTCTGAAGGATCTCTGTGAACACCGGGAAGAGAGCCTCCTCAAAGCTGTTCACAGTCGCAGGGTTTGCCTTACAGGTGATCCGAATGGACAAGCACAGTGACTCAAACAGATAGTGATTGAAATGGGGTTTGCTGGGATTCTGCAAAAAGAATAAACATCAAGCTCACTCTTCAAATGTCTGCTAAAATAAAAACAATATTATACACTCGACTAACACGTTCATTAAATTACAAGTGATACTGAAGACTGAAATCTTTTACTAATCATAGTCACTTAACTTTTAATCAGATATTTGTGTCCCTCAGAGTATTTGAAAACACCAAACTAAAGACATTATTACTGCTTTATTTCACATTAAGAAAACCACATACAGAAAACCACAACACTGGAAATAGAGACACCATTTCCCTTTCTAGCAAATACTGAAACATTCCAAATTAATGTGCCATCCTGCCTTTAGGACCAATTCCTTCTCGCGGAAATGTCCCCTTAACTGGATGGCTGTTAGTCTGTGTCCTGTCTGTGTGCTCACTGCCATGACTGGAGACAGGGGCTATCAGACTGGACACTGCACAACCTTTTAATTACTTGTTGTAGAGAAGTTTCTGTATTCTATAAACGCAGGTGTGCGATTTTCCTACCTTGCTGACCAGAAGGAGTTTCTGAGTGAGTTGGCCAATCAGTGTAGGGATATAGGGCACTATAGCTTCCTGGAGAAGCGAGAAACTTCGCATGATGGCTGTAAAACACATCAAATCAATTTGCATTCTAAAAAAATAAGATTAAAACATTTCTGGTAGAGTTCACATCAAATATAGAAAACAGTTTTGTGGTATTTGAATAGGAGGTACCTTTCATGATGTATTCATTCTCTGATGAGCCAAGGATTGCTAAAGCATTAAACAAGTTGGTGAGGAGCTGTTCTGAGAAATTTGCGATCTCAGCAACTGAGAAGCTGAAGTGTTGAAGTGAAGAAAAACACAGACATGACCAGTGAATGAGTTTATCCGATCTCTTACATCAAACACATCTGTGGCATGGAACAATTTTTATATATTTCTACAAAAAAAAGTATGTAATAGCCACTGACACAAAAGATTAACACAAATTTATAATTTACTCTATATAGCATCAGTTCTGTAACCTATAAGTATAACAAGGCATCCACAACAAATTGAAACTGGTGATCTACATTGTAAGAATCTACAGACTGCCTCAGTGAAAATCCAACCCACTCCATATCAAAATGAGCTCATCCACAAAACAGCTTTAATTTCATTTCAAGAACTCTCTCTAAGCAAAAGGAGTCCATGATTATCTTTTAAAACAATACAGGTGACCACCACCTGCTGACCTCTGGCTTGATAGTTTTATCACCCAGCCATGTGTTCCTTTACTTATTTCCTACACTTAACTTACACTTAATTTAAAGGCTATATCCTATTTACACTTCAAAGGGAAGAACTGTATAAAACGTCTGGGCAGAATTTGTTCCGTGTTTTTTTTATTTTGATGAAACTTCATTATGATCATCATTGTCCTTAATTTTTTCTTACAACATGAAGCAGGAATGTTGCTGCACTCACAGTGTGGAGTTGTTGGCTCCCCTCATGGTGAAGAGGCGCTCTAAAGCATGAGCTGCATAGGTGTGCTGCACCGTGCTCTCGGCCCGCAGGTGAGTAACCAGCAGGGGGATGGTCTCCAACAGCTGCTCCTTGGGAAGCTGAGGAGTCCAAATCAAATGAAGATTCGTCCTTTTACATAAGACTGCTCTAACAACTTTCACTGCTAAATAGGAGTGCTGACATTCTTTAACGTACAGTCCATCTTACGTTTCGTGTCTTCTATTTTTAAAAGATTTATGCAAACTTCTTTTTCTCTGTCATTCATCAAACACACTCAATAACATGACATTTTACTTGACGATAGGAGATTTGCACAATTTTCCATTCCAAATGACAATAACAAGCCATAATAAACGTCAAAGTGTTTACCTGACTTCTAAAGGTCATGACGTATTTGATGGCGTCTGATTTTAAGACAGGAAACTCGTTCACTGCAAATTGAACAAGACAACCATGTGTTAAATCTTCAGCAGTGCATATATTAATCAGGATCAATACGTAAATCCATTTTACCATTGGGAGACCTCAGGTCAGGTAGGATGTGGTTCACAAAGAACTCTGTCAAGTTCACCAACTCGTTGGCTTGCGTGATCCCATGCTGCTCAGAAACAAAACTTAATCAGCCAAACTGGGGATGTTTTTTTGTTCCCCCCCTTCCTTTTTTCTGCCTTTTCTGAAGAATGCAGTGACTACTGCTCAATACCTCATACCTTCTGTGTCTGGGCTTTGGAGGCTAGCGATGTCACCAAGTAAATAGCGGCGTCTTTGTGCTTCCAGTTCACTGCTGGGTTCTTAGCATATTCACTCAGCATGGAGTTTACATAACCGGAGAAAATGGCCGTCACGGGGCCCTCAAAGAATTTACAGAGTCCTCGCACCAGGTCACAGGCAGCTCGCCGCCGTGTGTCAATGTCTGAAGAAAGAAAAAGTTGCAGCCTTATTTCTAATTATTCTTTTTTTTTCCATGTTCAAAAGCAAAACATACACTAACTGAAATTAATAAGTAAAAAAAATATTTATGTAAAAAATTTCTAACCATATAAACAATTAGGGACTAGTAAAATTCATACCCGAGCCTTCAAGGTCTCTTATAATATACTCTTCTGAATTGTCTTCAAATGCTTCTTCATCTGCACCTGATCACAAATCATTAAAAGCAGTGATTACAAATACACCAACATTTCCATAGGTTTCATAAAAGAAAATAATAATAAATAAATATATAAACCCAGAACATACTTCTGAATTCCATGTTGGGGACGATGACCTTTTCACAGATGCTGGTGAGTGTGGTCTGATCTTCAAACAGATGCTTGTAGTGTGGCCTCTCGCACACCGATGCCAGGAACTGGATGGCATTGCTCACTAGCTGTGAGAGACAACAACAAACCCTATGATAATGTTTGACATCCAGGGCTGCCGGAAAATAAATCACTTAAACTCCCCAGCGCAGTCTAGAAAAAAATAAAAGCAATCTAGAGCAATATTTAGCTAAAACTCACCAAATCATATTTGACCTCTTGTCCTGTGGTAACCAGCAAGTTCCAGATTGCTGTGACGAAGCGAGGCAGGTACGGCTGAAACTCTTCATCATACTTCTGAGCATAAAGAGCTGCATTATCGCAGATCTGGGATTTCAGCAGCTCCAAGAGTCCAGCTTCTTCCTCATCCTGAAATATGATCAAACTACAGTAAACTCATTGGCACAGAAAACTTCGACAGATCAGCACCACAAGTCAGTGTTATTTTAACTTGGTTACAGTTACCTTATAGGGTTACCTTACAGGTGTGAGCAACAAAATAATGAAAAAAATCACACACTTTCAGCATTTTTTAACATTATGACCACTGGCTGTATGGATGAGAACTTGTTTTTAATGTGATGCTAATTTTGCAGTGTTGTTGCTTCACAAACCCACTGTACTATAAATGAACCTTACAAAAATACTATTAATCAGTAAAAAGGAAATCAATGTCACTATTCTGAACTAGATTAGAAATATGGACTCACATCAGTCTGTAAGAGCTTATTGTCCAAGGTTAACAAATTATGAAAATTTGTCATCCAGGTCTCCATGTTGTCTTCAAAAAACTCTGGAAGATCCTGGACAAAACATACAGCAAGACAACATGTAAACAAAGCTATTAGAAATTCAATGTAAGAAAAAATTATTTTATCATAATGAGAAGATGCCATACCTGGAAGTTAAGACTGTAGAAAAGCTTTGATATCAGTGTCAGAGAGGAGAAGAGGACCTTCAGGGCGTTGACGTCTGTAGCATGAGTTTGACACAGTTCAATCGTAGCCTGTGCGTGGACGAAAAATTAGCGTTTTTTTTCTATAACAGAACAGCTCAAGCTGAGAAAAAATAAACAAACACTGAGTATCTACCTTAAAGAGCTCGGTAAGAGGCTGGGCAAAAGTGTCCAACACCAATTTGATCTCTTGCCACAGTTCATTAGACTTGAACTCATGCCGATACCTGACCAAGAAAGACATTTAACAGAGGTCATTATCTGCCATTAGCAGAGTTTCTAAAATGAAGCAACAATAATAGAGCCCTTAAAGAAAGGGTTTAAAATGAACAGTTCACTGAATAGCCCAAATGAAGAAAAGAGTGCAGGCAGGGTGGAGTGGATGGAGAAGAGTGATAGCAGGAGTGATTTGTGATAGAAGAGTATCTGTAAGAGTGAAAGGGAAAGTTTATAGGACTGTGGTGAGACCTGTGATGATGTATGGTTTAGAGACAGAGGCATTGAGTAAAAGACAGGAGGTGGAGCAGGAGA
The DNA here is from genome assembly GCF_014805685.1 of Silurus meridionalis. Taxonomy (NCBI): domain Eukaryota; kingdom Metazoa; phylum Chordata; class Actinopteri; order Siluriformes; family Siluridae; genus Silurus; species Silurus meridionalis. The sequence continues at coordinate 14,117,851 of NC_060902.1, forward strand.
TATCAGAGCTGAAGATGTTGAGGTTTTTGTTGGGAGTGACGACGATGGACAGGATTAGAAATGAGTTTATTAGAGGGACAGCGCATGTAGGACGTTTTGGAGACAAGGTGAGGGAGGCGAGATTGAGATGGTTTAAACATGTGCAGAGGAAGGACATGGGGTACATCAGTAGGAGAATGCTGAGGATGGAGCCACCAGGTAGGAGGAAAAGAGGAAGACCAAGGAGGAGGTTTATGGATGTGGTGAGGGAAGACATGCAGGTAATTGGGTTGGGTTGAAAGAGGCAGATATAGAGGACAGGGGAGGGTATGGAGACGGATGATCCGCTGTGGCGACCCCTAATGGAAGCAGCCGAAAAAAGTAGACTCAATAGCACAACTCCTTGACAGTCACAACTGGCCTGCTCACTAGGGGGAAATTTACAATATAAAAAAAAAAAAAATTAATAATTTTTTTTTATAACCGTTTTATCTCTGTAAAGCTGCTGAGACAACGTCCATGAGTGGACCCAGATAGACTGGTTCCCCTCAAGAATTCTTCCTCAAACTATCAGAAGTTTTTGCTTTGCCAATGTCACCACTGGCTTGGCCATTATAGGAATAAACTGATAATTTATAGGCAAATACATGAAATGCTTCATTTTATAAGCTACATCTGTGTCCCAAAGCAGCTTTACAATGTCCATTTAAAAAAAAAAAAAAAAAAGAAAAAGAAAAAAGCGCTAAATAAATACAACTGAATTTGAATAAACATTACACATATAAAGTAAAAGAAACCATGAACTTCCTGACACACCGTTTAAAAAGCGAGTGAGCGGTGCGGAGCACGCCATTGATAATGTGGAAATCTCCGCTCTGGAAGCGTGTTACCATCTCGGTCAGGAGATCAGGCCACTTCTGAGGGAAATCTTCACGCCCAATGATGCTTATAGCGTCGCTCAGCTGAGGAAAAGCAAAAGCAACAGAGTCGAATGTTTTTAAACATCAGCCAGATATATAATTTTCCCCCCTTTTCACATAAATGCAATTCATATGCAAAGGCATGTCTCCTGTCTTAGTTTATAACAGCATTATAGGGGTTGTTTTATATAATAAATAAGTGAAGTTGATACACAGGAATTACAAATAGTGAAAATCTAGACCTGAACCAGAAAGCAAATGTGAATGCAAATTCATAATACATATTTAACTCATCAGGTTGGAGGCATATTCTCAGTTGGTATTTCTCTCTCATAATTTTTATTTTTGGATCAATCATCTTAACAACTGAGATTAGGTTATTGATTCAAGTACTGAATTAAAGTGACATGGCTCATTGTCTGGATCTGATGTGTAGAACAGCTTGTACCTGTTTCTGGATTTGCTCTGGACTGGTCAGCATCAAATTTACAATGTTGGCCTTAATAGCTGTCCGGTCAGGATCTGAAATTTTGTTTGGTTCATCTTCAACCTTGAAAGAAAAAGAAAACCAGGCCAAACATAATTTAATGCTTTAAATGAAACCCTCACAGCCTGCAGTTATCTTGAATTCTCTCAGACTCACTATACGCCAGTTTCTCTTGATGTAGTTCTTAAAGGTGACTGCTGCACAAACTCTGATCACGTCGTCCTGGGACTTCTCTAGCGTCGTCAGTAACAGGATGGGGTAGTTCTGATTCCCCTCCACCGACTCTAAAAACTTCTCCGCTGTAGGAAAAATAATTTTCCATAAAGCAAGGGCAGTTATAAACAACAGCAATACGCTTTTTATCACAGCAGGAAATACTACCTGGACGCCTGACAAGCGGATCAGGGTTTAATGTTTTCCGCAAGTACTCGGTCAAGGTTTGCAGGTTGGAATCGTTTAGCTCCATGATAGCTGGAAAAGTTAGAAAGAAAAAATGTGATGAATCATTTTTATCATTGAATTCATACAGAAGGAGATGTCGATATGGAAATAGTGTTGACATAAGATGCGCTTCATATCTATAACCTCTACAGAAATCTAATTCTCACATCGTTCCCTTTCTCCTCCACGTCTCCAGCTATGACTGATCAGAGTCTAACTCGTGCTCAGCACCCTGAAGGTCCTCATCTCATCATACATCAAAGCTCTTCTACAGTCTTAACTTTCATGCATGGCATCTTCTAATTGTTCTAGGAGTCTTGCTCATGGCATCCAGGAGCCTTGTCTTGTTGTCCACTGTGTTCAGCATGGAAATATTTTAGACACATTTCCACATTAATCCAGATAATAAACTCTAAGACTGACACGTGTCCATGGTTCTCATCAAGATCAAAACTATACAAAAACTGTTTTCCCATGTTTAATATGATTGAATGCAGCAGTGCCTGAACAAGGCCTTCACCTCCTGGGTGGTTGGAGGAGTGTCTCTGCCTCACCACGATGCCTCGTTCTCTTCTAACATAGCAGCACAACCAGACTAACAAGTATCACTGAAAGCTCTGGAAGCTAATTGCTTATATACATGTGACTCCAAACAATGTTACTTTAATCTCTTCTGCTAAATCATTCTCAAAGCAGCCATGATAATGGCTAAGCTAACCGAACTAACATTCCCACGTAGCTTGCATAACGAGAAAGCCTTACAAACCACGCTTACACTGTACATAGAGATATAATTAGACTTTCCCTTGGATTTAGTTTAATAATAAAACAATAAGGATATAAAAATAAACGAAAACCGAAGCAATGCTAGTTAGCACAGTAAGTGAGCTAGCCGAGAAGCTACCGTTAGCTTTCAAACCCTCCGCTAACGTGTAGCATGGTTTCTCACTTTCTGCAATGAGTAGCAAATGTTAAATAAACCGAGTCCCGGGACTATTTACGGAAATTTTAATTAAAAAAAGGAGCCATAGAGTGAAATGAAAGCCGGGTGTTTGCGTACCGTTGCGCTGGAGGAGTAAGTGCTGTGATTAGCGGCGGCCGGAGCGCTGCACAAACTTCACCCGCTTTCAAATGTCTCACCCAAGTGCGCGGTCACGACTTCGCGCGTGCGCAATGCGACTCAGTGCAGCCCCGTCTTCCAATACTGAGACTCCAATCCTGAGACTCCAATACTGAGACTCCAATAATGAGACTCCAAAACTGATACTCCAATCCTGAGACTCCAATACTGAGACTCCTATACTGAGATTTCAATATTGAGACTCCAATATTGAGACTCCAATACTGAGACTCCAATACTGAGACTCCAATAATGAGACTCCAATACTGAGACTCCAATACTGAGACTCCAATACTGAGACTTCAATATTGAGACTCCAATACTGAGACTCCAATAATGAGACTCCAATACTGAGACTCCAATAATGAGACTCCAATACTGAGATTCCAATACTGAGACTCCAATAATGAGATTCCAATATTGAGATTCCAATACTGAGACTCCAATACTGAGACTTCAATATTGAGACTCCAATACTGAGACTCCAATACTGAGACTTCAATATTGAGACTCCAATACTGAGACTCCAATACTGAGTCTCCAATCCCAATTCAGGGCCACCCAGGGCACTAAATATGAATTTATATTCAATACTCAGATGAAAAGCACGTTTGAACTATTAGTTTTGCATCATGTTATCAAGTTGAGATTGAAATCAGTCAAACGTCTGGACACAACCTTCTCCTTCAGTGTTTCTTCTTTATGTTTTGTTATTTTTTAACATTGGCCTGTTTCATATCTATAAGTACTGCATTATTAAAATTCATCACATCATCCCCATATGTCACACACTATTGCTGCTGTATATTGTACACAAGTTCTAAAGTAAACTGTCTTACGTGATGCACAATACTGATAATTGCACTACCATGAACTTGCACATTATGTACATTACTAAACTGTCATATACTCTGTGTATTGTCGTATTTAATACACGTATTGTCCGTATTGTCTCGTATAGACTGTTTTGTCTTGTATTGTCTGTTTGTCTTATTAATTCCAAACTAAATGTATAGTGTTGTTATTTATGTCTGTACTTCTGAGAGTCACCAACAGCTGGAACCAAATTCCTTGTGTGTGTGTGTGTGTGTGTGTGTGTGTGTGTGTGTGTGTGTGTGTCAACACACTTGGCCAATAATCCTATCCTAACAATCTAATTCTGATTTTACATTTATACTGAAGACATCCAACTATGAAAGAAAAGGTATGGAATTAGGTACCAAATGAAATCATGTTAAAAACCCGCAATATGTTTTATATTTTAGATTGTCCGTTTAGCTGTGATGACAGCGTGATATTTTTTTCATCAGATTAGTCACCTGGAATGCTTTTTGTTTCACAGTTCTCAAGAAAATCCCAAAAACTTTAAATGTATCCCCCGAGTGCAGTCTTCAAAATGCTATGATGAAACAGGCTTTTATGAGGACTGTCCCAGAAAATGAAGACCAAGAGCTACCTCTGCTGCAGAGGATAAGTTTATTAGAATTATCAGTTTCAGAAACCGCCAATTTACATAAATGCTTCTCGGATTATAAGTGGCAGACATTTCAACATCCATTGTCCAGAGGAGACCGCGTGAGTCAGTCCTTCATGGTCGAATTGCGGCAAAGAAACCATTACTTCGGAAAAACAACAAGCAAAAGAGACATCTTATGAGAAAATCACAGAATAAAAAGGTTTATTTAAACTTTTGGCTTGTAGTGAACATATTGATATAGCAATTTGAACCAGCCTTATTTAAATATCAGTTTCTAAATTCTTCCTAATTCGATGGCGATTTAACCACAAGATGGCGCCATCATAAAAGTCTTTCAAAAAGCCAACGAATTCATGGATCAATAACTACACCCTGTGTTGCATTTTGTGTATATTGTAAAGTTAATGTGTTATATTTAAAGAAAAAGGGAACTGTGCGTGAATTTAAAGCAAGCCCTACATTTAGGTATAAGTGGGTTCTTCTCAGATATGTGATATGGCCAAAAGTGTGCAGACACCTGATCGTCACACTCATACATGGTTCTTCCCTGAAATACCATCGACTGTAGTTAAAAACATATTATCTGAAATGCAGAAACATCACAATTTCAATTTGCACAGAGCGAGTGCTTTTACAAGGTTGATGATGACGATGCACAGAGCGGTGACACTCCACTGATCACCTTCAGAGTGAACCTGAACACTGACTGCACCCCAGACCTCCTCATATGCTCTCACTAATGCTGGTGGCTATTTTCCAAAATCTAACGGAAAGCTTTTACAGAAGAACGAAGGTTGTTATTATAACAGAATAAAAGGACCAACTACATGTTATGACTTAGGGATTTGGAATGGGTGTGCATGGCTGTGATGGCCAGATGTCGAAATTGTGTTGGTCTTGTAGTGTATAAACAAAATGAGCTCAATAGCTACCTTTCTAATAAATTCTGTGAAAATGCATTCACATGTGCTACCAAGTTTAATCAACAGCTACAAACAGTTTAGGTAGTGATTATGGGTCACTGTTGGCTTTGGGCACTTTGGAGCCTTATTAAAGGGACCACCACAGGTCTGATTTGAGTGGTGGATTATCCTTATCAATCTTGTGTTGTGCTAGTGTATCATACAGTCTGGGTCTAATTACATGATTTGTAATTATTCACAGTGTTTTGTACCAGTTTAAACCATCAGAAATGGACAGAGCTGCTCAGAGTAACAGATTTAATACAGTTATAAATAGTAAATTATACAAACTCACCTATGGGGTAGATTTTTTGTATAGTGTAGGAATGCTAATCATTTCTTTTTTCTATGTGAATATGAATAAGGAGATCCTTCTATCATACTTGGTACTGTAGTTGTGAATGATTACCGAGTAATACTGAGTAATAATACTGAATACTGATTAATTATACTGAATACTGAGTAATAATTGCAATGTCCAGTGTCATGCTGAAAAGGAAGGATTCTGGTTTAAGTCTTGTTCTAATCTATCAAGGTTTCCTCCTCATGTCAGATCAGGGAGTTTTTTCTTTGCTGCTGTCTCATTCAAGATCTCAAACTAAATCAATAGCCAGATTTCAGGTAAAGTACATAGTACAGAATCAGCTCATATTAAGCTTATAAACAGTTTATTGTTGGCTGTAGTCTCAGGGATAAGTGTGGTTTCAGTAGTGTTGGATCTTAGAGCAGCTTTTGATACATTAAATCATTCCATTTTTTAAAACGGTTTATGCGTTGTGTCAGAATCCAACATACCTGTCCTCTTCTGCCTCTCTCAGTTGCGGGGTACCACAGGGCTGCATTTTGGGCCCTAAACTATTTCTTAATCTATGTTTTTCCTGGGAGCTTTTTAAAAAAATAATTTCATTTTTTATATTTCACTTCATTTCATCATAACTTCGTCTAGCTGAAAAAATCAAAGATGGACGTCTTAGTCTTTGGCCCCTGGATGTTTCTGAAATGGTAAATGGTAATCTGGGCTCCGTTCTCCCATTTATATGTTAATGATTTGGGTGTTATCTTTGACTCAGCTTTAATTTTTGAAAGATGAATTAACAGTATAGTAAAAAGCAGCTTACGTTAATTAAGGAGTATTGCAAAATTAAAGACATTTTTAAACTTTTAATCATTTGAAATCTGGAATAAATGCTTTTACTTCTTCAAGGCTCGATTATTGTAATGCGCTGAATCTGGGGGCCTCTACGTCTGCTGTAGCTTAGGTTCAGTTTGTTCAAAATGCTTCTACTAGTTTCTTTAGTCGAACTGGAAAGTGTAAGTCTATGACTCCATTGATTGTTCTCTACATCAACTCCAAGTCTCATAGAGAGTCCTTTATTTCTATATAAGAGCCTAGAAGATCTTATATACAGATCTTATTTCCATTCACCATTTGCCCAGAGCGAGGAGGTCCTCAAACAGCTTAAAGGTTATCTGTCCTCTAGGACAGAATTAAAGTATAGGGTGATGGAGCATTTTCAGTCGCTGGACCAAGGATTAGCTTCTGGCTCAGTACAAGAGTCTGTATTTTATGTTTCTTTGTCTGTATCCTTCTTTAATGCTCCATTTTAGTCAACAGTCATTGACTTTAAATGTGCTTCAGAAACAAATTGACTTTATAAAAGCTCTATATAAAATTCAAACTTTGAAATGAATTGAGTATAGTGGTGGAGATGGTATAATGATGTTTTCTTGACACAAGAAAGACAATATATACAAAAATGTTGGGACAGCTGAATTTTCCAGCCATATGTGGTGCTTAAAGTTGGAGGCACACAGTTGTATAAAATGTCTTCGGATGTGGGAGTATTAAATCTCTCCTTTACTTGAACTAGGAGACACAAACCTGTTCCAGCATGACCCAATGCACAAATTCAGCTCCATGGAGAGTTATATGGGTTGGAATGAAAGATCATGAGTGCAATAGAGCACAAACCCTACTGAACACCTTTTGAATGAATGTGAAAGCTGACTGCACCCCAGATCTCCTCACCTACATCAGTATCTTTACTAATGCTCTTGTGGGTGATTGAGAACAGATCTCCACAAGCACACTCCCCAAAATCTAGTGGAACATCTTCCTAGAAGAGTGGAAGATATTATAAATAGGAAATGGGTTGGGAAGGATCACACATCTGTGCTTGGTTTTACTTACGTGTTCTCTGTCACGGTTCAAGAAGTACATCGATCAATCGAATAAAACATGACGGTATAGATATGTAAATATACGTAAACATACGGTACAACACAGACGGTATAGATATGCTTAAAGTACATCAAAACCCATATTTTATTTTATGTATAGCAATACAATTTACATATTAAATAACACTATAATAGAATGCTTTGATATAGCTTTCAACAAAACAAGAAAAACACATTTTTTTGTCCTTCGTTTTGTGGTATACCAGATGCCAAAAAACAGGGTATATGATGTCGTTCAACACCCGCCTGCATTACAGAAGTGAATGAGGGAAACTTAATCAGTGGAGCTTGCCTATGACACCCTCAGAATAAAAAAAACAACAACACAAGAACAAAAACAAAACTATAATCTCATTGAAGGAAATGAAAAACAATCAACAATACAATAAGAGAATATCACAATCACTGCCTTGTGGTATATTGGTATATGAGGCATGAGACGTCAGTCACTCGCTGAATGAACCACCGGGTTATTCTCTCTCTCTCTCTCTCTCTCTCACACACACACACTCACTTTTTTCTTTTTTTGTACATTTTTGTTTTTGCACAAAACATCCAGAGAGCTGAGATTCTGAGACGGTTTTATACGAAAATAAAATTCTAGAAACGTACACCAGGAGATAACGTGAAGAAAACCGATGGACAGACGAACTAAAAAAATATATATTAAAACATGTACATTCGAAGAAAAAGAGGAGAAAGATACATGGTGAAATTGCAGCATATAAGCAAAGGCTCGACACCCGAGCCGAACAAGGTAGACATCAGGAAGAATGTTGAGAAATAAAATTACAACAAAAAGTCAACAAATAGTTAAGAAGGCAAAAACGAACAACGTCGCTGCCTTTTCAAGAATGTGGTGTCAAAGCCTTGATCTTGTCATCACAAAAGCACAAATATTTCAACAATAATAACAACAAAAAAAAAAGCATTTTACTGTCTATGGTGACTTTTTTATAAAATTGGATAAAAAGTGCTAAATGAACCAAGTTGGGACCTCAGTCTCGTGTAATTCATTCACACACACACACACACACACACACACACACACACACACACACACACACCATCTCAACATCTGCCACAGACACAACCAGACTTGTGAAATGTTGAAGTTGAAGTCTTTGGTAAAACTTGACAAATCAAATGTTCCTTGTGCAGCTGTTGGGTAACTGGTGCGTTAACAAGGCCATCATTGTGCTGCTGTGTGACACGATACACACCGTCCACACACGCTCCTGCTCCTGTTTGTTTTTGTTCACGGCGTTTGTAAGACTTGGGATACAAGTGAAAAGACTTTGAGACACGGAGGCAGGACGTGAGCGACATGGACCGTGTACGGTCTGCATTTCTTCCCGGAATATATTATACACACGTCGAGTAAACTGACTCAGCACCACACACGACACACACTCTTACGTCGCACACGTGCGGAGATGAGATCGAGACTTTACAGAAGGCATCGAGACCTGACCGATGCGAATCACGTACGCAGAAATAAACGAAAAGAAACGATGAACTTGATAACCGACGGTAAAGCGCGCATGACTAGGATTTCCCCATTCGAGCAAAGTCAGAGTGTTTAGCAGCAGCCTGCGGGGTAAAGAAATAAAAACCAGCAGGGGGTGCTAGAGAGGACGTGGAGACTGCTATTGAAAAGCGTGAGGCAAAAAACCATTGAACCAAGCCTGCAAGGAACCAGTTGCTTATGATGGTTAACTTTTTTTTCTCTTTTGTTTTTTACAAAACCACAAGTTATAATGAGATACGATATATTCATATATATATTAAAAGCATAATATGAATCATTCAAAAAATAAAAAAAAGAGGAAAGTTCACAGTAGCTGTTTTAATACCACCTGCAGAAAGTTAATGATTCAGGCGTAATATATGCATAATGCAAAAAAAAAAAATCATAAAAAAATCCGTTATGATGTCGGAATTAAGCGCAGAAACCCAATATTGCTTGTCGACGACTCCGAATGCCGGCGACCTTCTGTTTTCGTTTTGTTTCTCACGATTTTTGATTTTCTAAAAGAGTGGGATCTTTAAATCTTTTCGCGATTATTTCCAAGCTGTCGAGTGTAGCTTCCTAATGGAATGTCAAAATCTGGTTTCCGTGAGAACAATCAGAAAGGATAAAAAAAAGAAAAGGAAAGAAAAACGAAACAAAACAATAGAGAGCGTAGGACTGAAGTAGGCAGTAACACTGATATTTTCATAGTGCAAACTAGACAGAAGTGTGTTTGTTGTCGTGAACTCAAAAACAGAGGTGCAAATGTTCAGTAGGATAACATTAAGACATAAAATGGCGAGGGAAAAAAAATAAATATCAAAAAACTTTTTATCAGTGTAAAAAAGTAATCGGGTTATTCATTTAACCAAGAGTTCTGGCAAAAAAGGCCTCAGAAAAAAAGTCTGTCTTAGTCCTTGAAGTTTTACAAAGAAAGTTAAGCGCCTCCTGGCGTGTGTGTGTGTGTGTGTGTGTGTGTGTGTGTGTATAATTCAGACGAGAGACTCCAAGCTCTCGGCAGGGTCCGATTCGTCAGACAGGGCCATGCTGCCGTTTCGCTCTATGGACACAGGACCAGCTCCGTTCTCTTTAGTGCTCACCAGACTCAGCATAGCCTTGTAAAGGTACTGGTACTGCTCCTGTAACACACACACACACACACACACACACACACACACACACGTTTTAAAATCTCAGGTATTTGCACTAGATTACTAATGAAAAATGTAGATAAAGATAATAAATGAAGAATCTCATTGTATTGTGTAACGATTTGGAAATGCGCGCCTGCATTCCACACACTCTTGATTGATAATAAACCAGAGCTGGAACACACACCGAAATATTCTGAGCAAATTGCAACAAAAATACGAGCCACTGTAGATGTTTTTTTTTCCTGAATGGAGATTAAAGGCAGTCTGTTTCACTGAAACACAATAATTATATCCTTCAAACCACATCCAGCTGTTCAGTAATGACACTGACGCACTAATTCCCGATTGTGTTTTGTGTGTTTTGAGGACGCCATCGAAACGTGAATGGACTTTCACACCTCCGCTTGCTGATTCTCAATCAGAATAATTTTGGAATAATTTCCTTTCAAATTATTGAATTAGGCAAAAAGCAACACTAAATATTTGCTTGGTGGCGCTCAGGGGCAGATAATTGTTGTCATCGTAATACAAAGGCGAACGCTCCAGGGCTCGATCGAAATGGACTGAATGGGACGTGTGTGAAAGCTTCCTGTGTTTGTGCTATTCGAACCGCACTCACAATGTCGGTGAAGACCCCAGGCCTCATGAGGTTAATCATCTTGGCCACTTGATAGACGCCGACGGCGTTCTCGTTCTCCAGCTGCTGACTCAGAGTGGTGAGGGCGCAGAACATCCCCGCTGACACCGCTCCATACCTGGCAACCCACCCGTACAAAAAACACGGCTAAATCAAAGCAGGAAAGATCTCAGAATAAACACTAACTTCCTTACAGGGATCATATCGGGTTATTAAACGTTCTGCTCGGTAAGAGAGTTTTTAATGTAATTTATTCTTTTTATTTAAAGCTGCTCATGATTATTGGTGTTTTGCTGATTCACAGATTAAGAATCCGTTTTACTTTCATTTAATATGGGAGCTTTACGCTTTGCTAATAGGAACATTTGTCACGGTGGTAATACTGAAATTTTAAATGCTTCAAATGATTTATTATTTTTTGTCATGTTTAAAGACCGAGCCAACCGAAAATCCTTAAATTAAGATAAATAAGTTTAGTGATGTTATTTCGATTAAAAAAACGCCCCTCTAAGCAGGCGCATGTGCTGCAAAGTCCTCAGCTGGTGTCGAAGCCAGTTCTGCTGTCACTGCACCTGCTTTTATTACACTCAGAACAATATGTCTTAATGTCCTACATGCCATATATTGCTGAATATGATTAACATTCATCACTGAAAGCATAAATAAGATTTTTATGTCACTGGAACCTTATTATCAGCCTGTTCTATTGCCTAACTGATCACCTCCCTGTTATGAACCTATTGTGATCAATGTGTAAACTGTTGGGCCATTAAACCTCAGCTCTGGAATCTGAATTAAACATTATATATATATTTATAATATAGATATATTTATGGCTGTCAATCGATGAAAATATTTAATAGTGATTAATGTTAAACTCGCAATTAATCGCACATTTTTATCTGTTCTAAATGTACCTTAAATTAATAATTTTCAAGTTTTTACTACTCTAATCAACATAGCCAAGGACAAATATGGATGCTTTATGTAAATGTATGTTTATCATTCGTGAAACCAAACCGAAAATAGAGCACGAAGATAAAATATACTTGTAAATGTTTTAAAGTAATTACGGTGTTTTGAATTAGGTAAATCATTAGACACCGAACTTTTGTTATGTTTCCACACGGACGGTTAATGAGGTGATACCGGAGAAACTGTACCTCTTCTAACTTTCATAATTTACATAATTACATAATCAGAGAATATTTGTTTTCGATTCACTGAGATTCAGGTCGTTTTGTTTTTGGGTGTCTGTGAAGAAAGATGACAGAGAGAGAGAGAGAGAGAGAGAGAGAGAGAGAGAGAGAGATGGCACAGAGCACCCCGTGTCAGTTTTCTTTATTTTGACAAAAGCACTGCATTTTGATATTGTTATGAGTGTATACAAATAAAAGTAGACCCTGTACAGATTCAAATGATGTATTGCTCTTATCTGTTCGATCAAAAAAGACAGAAATTTAAGTTCGTTTCGGCTTTATGAGGAACGCGCCGACGCATTTGTCGACCCCAGAGGGTTAAGTGACCTGTATGGCCTGCTGCATTGAAGGTTTTAATTTAACCTCTTTTATATTTATTTAGTGTTTTTTTTTTATTTCTTTATTTTTTTTTTTATAAAAATGGTTGATAAAATTAGCCCTGTTAAAATCTATTTGCGTTAACGCATTAGTAGCTAGTTAATTTTGACAGCCCTAATATATATATATATATATATATATATATATATATATATATATATATACTTGAGATGATTCGATAAGTGCATACTGCCTAGAAAAAATAAACTTAAAGCGGTTTCTAAGCTTTTAATGAAGGAAGTCGAGCCTACGAGTGTATGCATTCTGTATTTCTGTTATTTATGATGCTGGCACTGTGCCTCAAAAACGCCATTCTGGAGACCTCGCTAATGCAAAAAGTAGCCTCTGGATGTAAAATTAGTTTCTTTACCTTCAAATGACACACACACACACACACACACACACACATATACACGTACACAGGCAAAAAAGCTTCACGGTGTGAAACCCGAATGTTTACGGGAAGCTTTTCTCTTATACTGTTTCAAGTATACAACACCTGAAGGAGCTGTGATCCAATTACACGTAATGAGTGTCCCTTTAATTTCAACACACACCACTTTAGCAGAAAAAAAGCCAGAACAACAGCACAACACCGGGGCTCCCCTCATGTTTATTCATTATGTAAATGAAGTACCGCTCGTCTCATCTGATAAAGCGAGAACGACTAATTGGGCTTTTTAGTGGATGTATTGTTACTATGCTATCACCCCTAAGAGGTTTAGCAAAGATGGCTGTCTTAATTAGCGCCACATTCTCTAATAGAAGGGACATGTTTGTCAGGATAATGTTGTTTCAGCAGCTGCGATCGAGTTTTGTTTTTTAAGGCCGTGTCTCCTCTATGTTGATGGAATCCCGATCACTCCATCTCAATGAAACTAGTGTCTTTGGGGACACCTCTGCTTCCTGTCTCTGTCTGTTCATAGGGGATGGATGATGGCGCTAAAACCTCATCTTGTGACTCAACAGAGGCCAGTAATGAGGTGGTGACTGAGATTAGAAACTTTTTTTTGTTTTAACACAATCAAATGGCTTTTGGCTCAGACCTGCTCTCTAGTGGACAAACCTTTAAATCCTTCTTATAAACAAGACACACAGGTCAGTAATAAACACCAGTGGTGATGTACATTACAGCAACAAAGTTAATGTAATTCATTACTGAACTGTGAGTAGCTTTTTCACGTATCTGTACTTTACTGAAGTATTTCCATTTGTGGAGATTTTTACTTTCAATTTACTAAATTTCAAGAATTTCGAATTTCATACTTTTTACTCAACTACATTTTGTGAAATCAGTCGTTCCTTTTTGTTTCCGAGTGGATAAAAACTTAACTGGTCAAACACGCTGCAATCCACCAATCAGGATCGAGCAGATCTGATCCACCAATCTGATCCACCAATCAGGATAGAGCTCTGTTATGAACTTGTTTTGATTGGCACTTGGTGGATCTACTGATCTCCAACATACATTTCAGCACTGGTTCACCAGCAAGCAGAACATTTAGAGAGAATAAATGATGAAGAAACTCCAGACTCGAACTCGCCACTCGAAGTTATTTATACCATTTTTTTAAGTAGTAAGGTTTTGGGCTCATGATCATTTGAATAGAAATCAATCAGTGTTTGACTTATTATTATTATTCTATTATTAGATCGGTGTGTTAAGAGTAACAGAGTCTTTTCACATAAACAGTCTTGTGACAAAAAATATAATAGATACATTACAGCCATAATTACAGTACTTTGGATTCTTAAGTACATTTGGAGGCAAATACTTTTATACTTTTACTCAAGTGAAAGTTTAAATAGAGCACTTTTACTGGAGTCATATTTTTTCCAGTGTATCTCTACTTTAACTCAAATACATGCTTTGTGTACTTTGTCCACCACTAGTGCACACACACACAAAGTGGCCTGAAACTCACTCGTCGTGCACTATAGTGGGTCCGTCTCGGGTCATGGCCTCTTCCTTAATAATGTTGATGAGCTCGAACGTGCTGCTGATGGGCGCATCCGGGTTGGGCCATTTTGGGCACTGAAAATGTCGCACCTCCAGCACGTAGTCATCCTTAGATGGACAAAAAAAAATAAGTGAAGATGTGTATGAGTCTTCAGGTAGACACATGGGAAATGAGGGAAGCAGACTAACACACACACAAATCCTAGTGAAATAAACAGTTAAAACACTCATGTGGGATTTGAGCAATTAGACATAATTATTCACCCAAAACACACACACACACACACACACACACACACACACGCACACACATGCATGCATGCACACTCACACACACAGACCTGTGTAGCCTCCAGGATAAAGTCGTGAATGATGATCTGCTCCTCGTTGGACAAGCAGAGTCTGTCTTTGCTAATGAGCGTGACGGTGAAGGCTTCACAGTTCATGGCTTCCTCTCGACTCGGCCAGTAAACAAACTCATCCTCAGCCTATGTCCGTCCCACACACACACACACACACACACGCACACACACGCACACACACGCACACACACGCACACACGCACCACAGGGAGAGGACAGATTAGTGAACAAACATGAATTTGAGCCTTGTTTACTCACTTAATTGTTGCTATATTTTCTATAATCCACATATAACCACCACTTTGATACCATGTGTGCTTATACCTTAGTGGTTAAGGCATAAGACTTTAGACCTGAATGTCATGAGTTCAAATCCCAGCCATACCAAGCTGCTACTCATGGGCCCCTGAGCAAGGCCCTTAACCCCATGTATAAATGAGATCAAATGTAATTGGCTCTGGTTGAAATGTAAATTGTATTTTTTCAGACATATAACTTTAACCTACACTGGTTACTTCCCCAACAAAGTTTTCAAGTTACTCACCAGCCCCTGGTTGTCAGGAAGCATGACGATGATTTGCGCGTTATGGTCCCAGATCATCCTCCAAAAGTCTTTAGTGGTGTGAGGCAGAGGATGCTGGGTAATGATGAACTCGTTGCTGCGGTAGTAACCCTGCAAGACGGCACGGGAGATTTCGAGGAAACAAAGAAGACTGATCAGAAGTTCTGGTCAATTTTACTGGTCAAAAGCAAACGTAATTTAGGGTACAGCAAAAATATCCCGGTATGGAATAAATGGTACTTATTTGTCGAAAAATCATGTTTAACGTGTCCTCTGGGCAATCGCATTACACAAAATGCCGAGCGGACGTTCTGAGAATTTCCCAACACTGTGTGAATGCAATGAGCGTGAAATCTTCTAATAAACATTCGAGCAATTTAATTCGATTCAATGAATTTTTATTGTATAACGCTTTAACACTGAATTGCTTGTTGGTGTAATAAAACTGGTTAAAAAAGAAATCCAAATCAGTTTCTCTTCTTTTGAAACCTTGTGCCATCTACAGGTCATTATAAGTAACTACAACCATTCGAGTATTATGTGTTTTTATGCATTTATTCCAGTCTTTTCTCGATTCTTATCAATAGATCCAGAATATTTTATTGTATACTTCGCTAAATTTGCTTTATATAACTTTGTATATGTTGGTCTTAAGATTTTAGCCCAACAATGAAATAAAACTCAAGTGTGAAATATAGAGCTTGAAAAATGTATTCCCCCCGTCTCACAAATATCTGTTTACCAGGTTAACGATTAACAAATAATTATTTACATAATATATCTACATCACACACTGCTACGAATATATACGCAACACAAAGCAGCAGACACGCGTTGTAAAGAAACGCTGACTCCACAGCTGAAGAACCCTAAAGAGTCTCCCTACATGTGCTGCAGCTGGAGTTCATGCTGAACAAGACAGGGTGATATAGACCAACACTCACCATGATGTAAGAGGCATTGATGTAATCTGTGCCTTTCATTCCAGGAAGTGGAGCCAGGCCGACACGCGCCCTCTCCGCTGGGAGGGTTACAGAACACACAGACAGGTTTATTAACCAGAGACAGCGTAGGATGCAGCAAAACAATGAAAAGACAATTTCAAATCCTACACAAATACGGTTTATTAGCAGGTCTGTAGCAAGGTTAATAATTTCGACAATTTATAGTTTCCCTACAATTATGGCCACAATGATATCCATTTCTGAGATATATGACGGCTAGTATACTGTATCTTACAATATATCAGAGGTTCTCACTTTTCCCTTTAATGCAGAAAAAAATAACACAGATCCTCTCCACTCATGTTTATTAAAAGTGTTATTAAATATTATTTGACATTATTCATAGACAGAATATCATTACCTTTAACAAATTACTAAATTTACAGATCCCCTTGACTGTGCCTGAAGGAACCCCTGGGTGTCCTCATACCTCGGGCAATTACTTAATACAAAATTTACATTTACACTTTTCTTTGATAGAATGCACAACAATGCCTTGCTCATTTGGTCAACTTTATAGTGGATTGATGGTTAATGTTCACCAGGGATAAGATGGGACTTCAATATCAAACAAGACTAAATTATTTCATATTCCAAACCTTTAAACAAGCCATTTATAGTATTATATGGATGACACAACAGACTCCTTGTTCTAGTGTCAGTTTCTACGGCTGTCAGGAGCTTGTTGCTATGCCGTAGTTAATTAGGTCAGAAACATAGGTACAATAAAACACAGCAATAAAACTATTATTATAGTTTATAGCCTATACATACAGTAACCATAGCAACCATAAAGTATCGCCGTGAACCCGCGGTGCGTAAGATTAAAAATCCTTCAGCTGTGACTCACTCACATGGAACGACAGAGGAGTTGCGGTTCTTTTCCTTGTTGCAGTCTTTCTGTGCGCTGAAACACTCCGCAAACTTGGAATTACACTGAGTCACAAGCTACAGGGGCAAAAATACAAACGACAATGCCACGTTTAGTTTTTTCCAAATCCAGACAAAACAAGGAAATGCCTACATATGAATTATTTAAAAAAAAAACTATAACTCACTATGGAGTTTTTTGACATATTAAAGGAATAGTAAACGTATGAGTATTAAAAATATTTAAAATCATCCTTTTTTTAAAAATCATCTTAAATAGGGTAAATTTTGTGCGTCTGCTTTAATGCCTGATAGAAAACCACGTGGCAGACAAAATGTGAAACGATAACATGCATGCATTTGACCTCGTTTCAGCTTGGCTTCAATACAACAAACAAAAAAAACAGCACATCACATAAGCCTTTTAATAAAGATCTACTTATAGACAAGGAAAAGAAATAAACAGGGCTTATTTAATAGCTATCTAAGAGGAAACATCTCTGTGGAAAGAAGCAGAAGAGACAAACAGATGAACTTCAGCCTCAAGGCTAATTACATTAAAGCATGGAGCCTCGCAATGTTCCGCACGAACACCCCCGATCTCACATAACCAGGGGACTGACTGCGTTGTGTGTGTGTGTGAAAGGGAAAATGATTCAAATTAGAGCACAATCCACAATCCGCACATACCCTCTGTCTTCCACAGAGAAAACACACTCCGGTTGCCCCTGTGGCACGAAAATGAAAATCCACTTTTAATTTATCCATATATATATATATATATATATATATATATATATATATATATATATATATATATATACATACACACATTATATATCATAACCAGCCACTGATGGGCCGTTAAACCTCAGCTCTGGCTGCTTAGAATAAAAATATCTGGCATCTTATTAAACATATATGTGCTTATAATACCCTCCACTCTTCTGAGAAGATGCTCCAGTAGATTATGTGTGCTTGTGGAGATTTGTGCTCATTTATTCACAAGGGTTTTAGTAGTCAGATACTGATGTAGGGTGAGGAGGCCTGGGGGTGCAGAATTCCAATTCATCCCAATGGCGTTCAGTATGGTTGAGGTCAATGCTCTATAGCAGGGCATCTTCCAGTGCAATCCATGTAATCCATTATCTTCATATGTATGTGTGGATAAAAAGAAAAAAATGAGAAGTCTCAGAGCCTGGTCTGACCTTGAACTGTTTCTCGAGCCGGGTTTTGCCGCTCCGGCCAGGGGTCAGGATGCTGTTGACGTAACTGTGCAGCTGCCCAGACAAAACCTCCGTCTCCTTCCCCAGTATGGCCTCCAACAAGGCATCATGTATAAAAACATACTGCTCCTAAACACATGAGAAAACAACAACAAACGCTTCAAGAAATGTGCCAGAGTGTCAAAGAAAGTGAAAGCGATGTAAAGTAGACTGCTGAGTCTAACCTCAGTTTGAACCAAGTAGTTCCTTTGTGTGCGTATGTGTTTAAGGAAACCTAGCACGTTGACGGAGCCTTTATCCTTAATCTGCTGCAGCATGCTGTCAATCACGATATACGTTCCTGTTCTGCCCACGCCAGCACTGTGGAGAACACACACACACACACACACACACACACACACACACACACACCCTAAAGCGCTACATGTACATACAGCATACAGTGTATTTACAGTATATATATATATATATATATATAAAATCATTCAGCTTTCAATATTCATTAATGTTTCAATCTGTAATTACTGATGTGTAACTTTTTATTCTGATAGTACACATGTATTCGTCTGCAAAAAACAAACATGTACACACTTATCAAACATTAATAGTACAAACCGTGTTACACTTTCATTTATGATTTAAGATTTTTAGACAGGACAGACCTTAAAAATCGCTGACTCAAATGAATGCTGTTTATATTTAGTTGTACAAAAGAAAAATCATTTTGTTATAATAGTAGTTCAATTTTATGACCAGTCAATTTGTGTTTATTTATCCAGGATTTTTATTTTAGCACAAAGAATCCCAACTCTTTCACACTTATTGGAAAATTGTTGCTTTTTTTCAGCATAAATTTAACATTGTTATTGCTATTATTAATTTGTTAAAAAGTATTGGTATCATGAATAAAGAAATAAAAGCTTTTATTGAACGAGCATTTTTATTAGCTGTTACACTGTATAATTAGAGTGTGTATACAACTCTATATGTATATGTATTTGTGTGTGTGTGTGTGTGTGTGTGTGTGTGTGTGTGTGTGTGTGTGTGTGTGTGTGTGTGTGTGTGCGTACCTGCAGTGGACGAGCATAGGGCCCATCTCCGGTGTCTGTGCTGCAGAAGATTTCCTGACGAAAGTGAGCACAGGCAGTGTGTACTCAGGAACGCCCATGTCAGGCCACTGAGTGTAGTGATATTGGATTACTGTTCTCTCACTCTGACGACTCTTTACACTGCCCTTCTGACCCTACATGCACACACACACACACACACACACACACACACACACACACACACACACACACACACACACACACACACACACACACACACACAAAATTACAAAGACCAACTTTCACTACACAGCTCTGACCTTTAAAACATTATATACACACCCATGCTCCATGTACAATTCCTTCACATACATCTCTCATACACACACACACACACACACACACACATCACCACATCAAACATCCACAGTCCTGAAGCACAGCACACAATGACATTCACATACGTAATCCATAATGACAGAGAACAATGTATTGTGGAAAAGTAAATAGATTAACCTCTGGTCCCCCTCTATACTGAAGAGGCTTGCATACAAATGGCCATTATTATGGCTGGCTGAACACTTTATGTGTGTTTGTTAAACTTCTGTAATGCAGCAGAATTAATCCTCTTAACTACACACTCTAAATCTCACGCCAAAATGTGCCTCGTAATTCCTAAAAGCTAAAACATTGAGAACAATTCCATCACAGTGAAACGGGAACTTTTACTTATATACTATATGTGCAAAACCTATAAGATTTGTATGTGCTTTTTAAACACATCAAATTCCACCTTTAGTCCAGGTTTGCTGTTATAGTAACCTCCACTCTTCCTGGAAGTTGTTCCAACAGATTTTGTGCTCATTCCGACACAAGAGTGTTAATAAAGTCAGGTACTGATGTAGGTGTGGTTAGAAGATCTCATTCATACCAAAGGTGTTCAGTAGGGTTTAAGCTCTAAAGCAGGCCACTCAAGATCTTTCAGTCCATCCCAAGTAAACCAGATCTTCATAGAGCTGGCTTTGTGCACAAGGGCATGCCATCCCTTCATGTTGTGAAAGGAAATTCTACGGCATTCGTATACAATTGAGTGCCTCCATCTTTGTGGTAACAGTTTGGGAAAGAACCACAACTGATTGGAAAATGATAAAGTCTATTTTAAAACTATAAATCTTATACATTAATACCTCGGTACTCGTCGGCTGCGGAAAATTCTGTACTCGTAATGTTATGACAACTGAAAAATATTTCGGTACACGTCGCGTGCTTGGAACTAGACACCGACGCTTGCGGAAAAACTCGTGAGCGCTTCGGTCTCGCGGTAAAACGTATGCACGAAGAGCCTTATGTTGGCTTGCGATCAGTGTCACAGCATTCTCTTTTCTGCTTCCTGTGCATTTTAGGCCTAAATTATTGGTCCCAAAGTGGTTAATAATGCTACCACCTACCTGTGCTCGTCGATTATTACTGATTACTGTATATGGATTTCTGTAGCTGTACACATCATTAATACATTTTTATTATTGCAGCGTGTTCATTTTAGTGCAAATCCTTTTTACGGATCTGTTCCAGTTCTCCTGTAACACCAGGAGCCAGTGAGCTACAGCACACATTCTCCTCACCTGGCCCAAAATCTAATCTCTACTTAAACATCTGCTCCAAGCTAGATATCTCAAATAGTAGCAGTGATCGCTCTTCAGAGTTCACTCCCAACCCAAAGTGGACACACCTGCTCCGTCTGAACAAAGTCTTCGGGACGCTTTGATTTAATCGGATCAAAGTGTACTGCGTGCAGTGTGAGTGTTTGTGTCTGTGAATGTGTGTGAGAGAGAAAGAGAGAGAGAGAGAGAGAGAGAGAGAGAGAGAGAGAGGGAGTGACGCTGACCTTCTTGACTTTGGTGTTGCGGATGGTGAAGCGTCGGAGTGTGTAGCAGGCGTGCACTTTGCTGCTCTTCAACGTCACCACGATGTTACCGTACTCCTCGCTGTTTTCCGTCGGCCAGTACTGATCACACTTTCTCTGTACCACACACACACACACACACACACACACACACACACACACACACACACACACGTAAAAAACACACACGTAAACACATTCCCATCCAAACAAGTTGCTTTGTAAGTACCGCCTGACAGATTTAATGTTCCGATTCTGCAATACAAGACACGCTCTCCTCTCAAACTCACACGAGGGTTTCAGCGACATCCAGTTCTCATGTCAGGGTTAATTACCGACTTTGTTTACGACGTCACTCGCTTCTGAGGGTTTATGTAAAGATTACAGTTCACTCTACCCATTATCACCCCATCATTTTCTTCTGCAGTGTCTGTAATTAACTACGCTTGAATACTAACAATAAGTGTCTCTTTGGGGCAGAATAAACTGTAAGATATCAGATTATTATTAATAGTCACACCAATGTTGTAATGTTTAACAAAAACATCTAAATGGATGCAGCTAAATGCTTGCATCTCCTCCAAGTTTTTTGATGGAAAAAAGAGATACAATATTATTTTACGATTATTTGCAAAAAATAATCTGATATAAAGTAATTAACAAGCAGATCATGAGCGTCATGTGAAAACTTCCCGACGTTAGTCAAATTCTGTTTATTCCTGCTATTAAATAGTACTTTTGTCTTTGTTTTCATTGGGTCCCTTTCAAAAACCAAACTTCTGCTGTAGCCACTTACATGATATGAATGTTTTCTGGTCTGCATTTAATCTTTTCTAGGTTGAAAATTGTTAAATATTTGAGTTTTTTTTTGGTTTTCGTATTGCCAAATTCAAAAACTGAATGTAAAGAACAGGATATATATCGCTACTGTTAACAGTCTCAAAAAAGCTGTTTTTTTTTACTTTAGAGCACATCAGGAAGATTTTCAAAGATCCAGCCGGTCGAAGACGAGAGCAACGCAGGAACTCACCCGTCCTTTCTCCACAAGGTTGGTGA
Organism: Silurus meridionalis; assembly: GCF_014805685.1. Classification (NCBI taxonomy): domain Eukaryota; kingdom Metazoa; phylum Chordata; class Actinopteri; order Siluriformes; family Siluridae; genus Silurus; species Silurus meridionalis. The sequence goes on from NC_060902.1 coordinate 14,140,351, forward strand.
TCATGACAATAATCCCTGTGTTCTGCTCCCACACCATCCTCCAAAAGTCCTCGAAGGTGGATTTGAGGGGGCCCTGAGCAGCAATGTACGCCTTGGGCTTGTTGTAACCCTGAGAGACATGTATACACACACACACACACACACACACCAGCTTACACACTTTGATTTTTAAGGACAGATCAAAACATATAAATGGGCTGTAAAACCTAAAGATGCAGCGTGATGTTTCATTTCTTTTATACTACATGTCCTTGTATATATTTTATATCTATTTATTATTAAACGTATATTGTTCGAACCATTCTTCGTACAGTATCACTTCCTGTGAATGAGCTGTTGCTATAAAAAAAAACAGTCCATGATTTGTCTTGCAGCCAGAACTACGCTTCTGTACACGTTTATCTCAATTTTGAATATGGCCCTTTGAGACATACAAACAACCAGGAATAATGGTAGTGATGAACAGTTATGTCCACATGACTGGGGATGATAAATTTCTTGTGAAACTGTGAGCAGACATTGAGGAAAACACTCACGTCCACATAGTTAGCGTTGATGTAGTCACTGTGTTTGGAGTCCTTGCCGGCTAATGGCCTCAGCTTCACTCGACTGTGATCATCTGGAAAGGGACAGAGGCACCAGAAGTGAGCAGCATACAGAACAGAGAGAGCGAGAGAGAGAGAGAGAGAGAGAGAGAGAGAGAGAGAGAGAGAGAGAGAGAGAGAAAAGGAGGGATACTTACATGCTACAATGTTGATGTATCTGTTCTTGTGCTTGTTGTCTGGATGATTTGAATGTTCTGATGTGATCTTCATATCAGCTGTGCAACGCTGCACTTCCTATAATTTCACATACACACACACACACACACACACACACACACACACACACACACACACACACGCATGAACGCCAATTATAAAAAAAACATACAAAACAAAAAGCATGATTTACATTGTCCCACTTGCATCAGCCTTTTCTATTTATTTTAAATGATGATTCTGAACAGTGTGCAAAAGCATCTCACACACACACACACACACACACACACACACGCCTTCAGTATCCTGCAGATACTCATTATTCATATGCAGATTTTCGAGCCAACATCAACGGCAAAAAAAGAAATCTACAAACATTCAAAGTAGAAGTCTTCATGGAGGTGTGGTTCACTGTGTTGCCATGGCAACAACTTCAGCACCTCAAATTATTTATATAACCACCATTAAAAGAAGACATGAGCAGTGAAAAAAAGGTTTTGTGAATTACTGTTGACCAGTAAAGCAGCATTTATATATGAATAAATAATCAGCGATCTTCGGAGGACCTCAAACACCTTCATTTGGTGGAATTGTGACATTTTCTACTCTATATACACCAAACACTGATTGAAAAAACAGTATATATATATATATATATATATATATTATTCCACAGATTTCACAATTCTTCTTCTTTCGGCTGCTTCACAGTTTGGGTTCGCCACAACCGATTATCCAGTTCTAACTCTACATCTGCCTCTTTCAAACCAACTACCTGCATGTCTTCCATCACCATGTCCATAATAAACTAATTTCTAATCCTGTCCATCCTCGTCGCTCATTTCAATGCGTTATGCACCCACACCCACACACGAAGTCCGCAGCAGCCAAATCTCGCGAGTAGGTTGTGTACAGAAGTGAGATCGTGTTGGTTCCGGCGAGAAACTCATGCGTGAGAGATTTGCCCAGGTTCATGCAGATTTTCATGTTTTCCTCTTTGTTCTAACTTGACGTGGTAATGCACAAGTTCCACTCTACACAGAACAATGTTTTTTGGCACACCGATGAGGTCGGTGCTTCCTGTGACTGTGCGTGCAGCCTTGTGCTGCCATCTGTTGGTGTGTCTCGAAACATTTTTATTTTTTTTTACCAACTCATACAACATACAAAACTTTACACACACCTAAACCTGACTAGATGATCAAACCCTTGATGAGTGCTACATGAATAATGCTCCACCTTATTGAGTAATGATTTGACTATGTTCGGCTCCTCAAACAGCACCACAGTCTGGGAAGTTCAGCCCCAAACTTAAATATCACTTATCTAAATGATCTTTATTTCACAAGCCCATTAACACGTAAGTACCGTTGACCAATCAGACGCCAGAGAGATTGTGTAGTATCCAAACGCATGCGCACTGATATACCCTGGGTGTGTGTCGGTGTGTTTGTAAATGAGGGGTGACACTGAAGTGAGGTGTGCTGATCTGATAGTGTCACACTTCCGAGGCGTTTAAAATACTGCCGGAGGCGACAGCAACAGCAGAGAGTTAGCAAGTGGCATCTGTTTCCTGCAAACTGCCTACACCTCAGAAAACACACATTTTCTCTCTCTCTGTCACACACACTAGAGATTTCATGACAGCAGTAACCTATGATTGCTCTATTTTTGTGACCAAAACAAGAATACAAAACCGAGGCGTAGGACGGTGGCTTTGGAGGTTGTTTACTCGGTTAATAATATAACCATGTTATCATTATCTATATAAGTTATCATTATCCCTGCAGGTGAAACACAGGCATTGGTTACCAGGGATTTGAATATATTATGTGTGGACCTTTACTACCATCCAGCACAATGGTATTTTTGTTATAGTGTATAATTATATTGCAGGTATAATGATCTTGTTGACATGAAATGAAGTTTCTTCTGCCCTTGTATTAGGGTTTATTTATTTACTGATCTCACACATGGTATTACATGTAGTGAGTGGTTTTTAATTTGGGATTAATTGGATTAGGAATTGTTACAGTTTATTTATATATAGTTAGTAATAAATCGATGGCTCATGTATAACCCGATTAATGTTCAAAAGTGGTGTTTTGAGAAGTTCATACAGGAAATGCCTGTTTTTTTTGGTTTGGCATCTGCAGTGAGTAGATTTTTTTTACTATGTCATAATGTTAAACCAAATGTAAAACCAAATGACAACTGGCCGACACGCTCCAAATGTCACACTCACATTGACACAAAAATAGGAACGTTAGGTTTCATGTTAGAAGGTTAGTGTGTGCTTACAAACTATAGAGTCTGACCTTTGTCTCATCTCCTCGTGCATAAAAAATCCTCTGTACAATCAGGAGCAAAAAATATTCAATTCAATTTAATTCAATCTTAATTTATAATTATATAGCACCTAACAACTACCAGGTAGAACCTAGGCGCTGAACAAAGTGCAATGGTAAGAAATTACAGCTTGCATGTGTGCAAAGGCAAATATGTTAAATTTGAATGCATAATGTGTAACTTATCATCTATAAGCATTTTGTGTGATGTAACTCATCTGCAACAGAAGGCCCTAAAGTCCATGTTTGGATCATTCAGAGGATAAAACTTGATTAATTCAGTGGAGTCTTGCACCACATTGCACCAAATCTTCCCAAAATTTTTTCTTCCTTCCTAAGTCTTTGGACTCTGTCCTGTTCGATCTATTCATCCATAATTACTCCCCCCTCTCTTTATCTCTCAGCACACACTGGCAGGACACCAGTACAAAATGTCTTACTCCAAATATCCCCCCAATCTTTCTGGCACCCTCTCCTAAAACCCTCTTCCTTTTCCCAGGAATCCCTTTAAAATCTCCCACTTGGATTGCACACAAGCCTGAATTCTTGCCACCCCAACCACATCACTCTCTCTCTCTCTCTCTCTCTCTCTCTCTTGCCAGGGCAGCACAAAGCCACTTGTTAGAGGCCCTAGAGGCTCCCTCTAAAAGTGGGGGTTTGGCTCCATCCTATGCTGCTATAATGGATGGAGAGGTACAGGGGGAAGAAAGGAGGAGGCAGTAGATAAGAAGGCTATTGAAGGACAGGACGGCCCCCTGACACCCCTTCTCTGAGTTTGTAAAGACAAGTACGTGCATGTAAATGTCATCCACACACTCACCTTCACTCTCTGTGCTCATTAAAGTGCTGCTTAGTGTTACCACTCACACATGTTTACAGACCCTGGCTACCTAATTAGTTTGCTATGTCTATCTTAAACAGAGATCACATCTACCTGTTGATTTTTTCTTAAAGTTATATTTTAAAATTAACGACACTTTCTTTACAACACAACAGCTAAAGTATAAAACAGGTCAGTTCAAACTGCAGATCTGATGCCAGGCTAGCAGGTGTTAGACCTAAAAACCTAACTAAAGACCTAGCTTTAACAAACCTAGCTTTAACCACCGTGGCCGATTTGCTGACTACGGTACTTTCGCAGGATGATGTTGCTTGACTGACATTTCAAACAGGGTTTTTTTTTCAATCCCATTCGTGCTCTAAAATCGCCACAGTCTGAAAGTCTTTCCCACCTGAGAGCCGGTTAGGTCAAAACAGTGGCGTTTCTGAAAAGAGTGGCCAGAAAAGTGTAAAAAAATAAGCATTGAGCCCTAGCTTCTTAATGCCTTATTCCCAGACCCAGTGAGTGATGTGAAATCAGAAAAGTTTTAGGAAACACAAAGCAAAGCAACCATTTTCTTCTAATAAACCTTAACTAAAAAAGATCTTATAGAAACGATTTCACAATTACTCAAAGAACCACATTAGCGAATAAATAGAAAGAAAATGTAAACTTTTTGCAATTCACAGCTATGAAATAATAAAAGGGTTTATTGATATTCGTCAATGAAACGTTCTTTGTCGGGACCCGCCACTTTATTTTTTTAAACTTTCTTAGAATAGTTTACACTTTCCAGACAGAGAAGACAACTGATCACATCTGCCACCCAGGACCAACCATTACTGAACAAACATGACCCACTAATTCCATCTCAGTGTATTTACATCAATTCACACCTCAGGATTTAGGTATCGGGTCAATCTCCTGATATCACAAGTGTTAATTATACAGTTTTTGAATACACAAGAAGTCCACTGTACATGACCCGAGTGACTAAAAATGTCAGACTCACTTCCTGTCTCATGGGTGCACAAATATAAAATTTCTTGACACCTCTTTTTATTAGGTATAAAACAGCAGACGGTTTGATAATAGGAAACGTGTGGTCTCGTGCCTCTGTGGATTACTGATCATTTGTGATCCGGCTGCAGATTAATATTAATACAGCCTGAAGGGTCTGACAGCTCGGCACAGATGTGACATGATTTTCTGGCCTGGGCGAGGCAGGCTACAACCGAGGGCTGGTCATGTCCAAGACCATCTGGTTTACACACAAACATACTCACACTCACAGAAGGGCTATAAACCACCCCTATTTACTGACACATTGACAGAGTGCTGCCAGTCTGGCCTATAATGACGTTCTGCCAGAAATGCTTAACACACACTCAAGCCTGTGGAGACACAAACACACGCGGTGTACATGCCAGCTGTTCGCAGACAAAGACGAAATGTCATGAACTAAAGTCATTAGAACGCTTGTGTGTTTGTATGTGTGTAGGCCGTACAAGAAAGCATGACACATGACATCTCACCTCAAAGTCTTCAGAGAATCCATGCTGGTTGTTGGCATACAGATCTGATATGTGCTTGATGAACTGTTTTACAGGGATCGCCTCCATGTCGTCTGCAACACAGCCAGATAACAGAAGCATGCAGATGAAGAAGTGCAATACATTCTTTCTGCCTTTTGAACGTAAGGTAATAGCAGATGTTTAGGTCTTGAAAATGATAACACATGACGCACTGTCCACGATACAGATACTTTTAAATGCACCACAGAGACAAACAAATACAAATACAAACACAAATACAATGATTTATGTACAGTGGTTCACTTCAGACATTCAATTAACCCTTGGGACAATAAACAATGTCACAGGCATTATACATGACTTCACATACAAATATTAATCCCCAGATAAAGACACCAAAAGTGACAATAATGACAGAAAAAAACTCATTATGAAGGAAGAGGAACGAAAACTTAAAATGGACCTTCCGGGTGGCATGGTGTAGTGGGTTTCTAAATAAATACAGTATACAGGTGTAGAAAAGTGAAGAGTAAAAAACGAGTGCTGAAAGGATTGTCAATGATGAGCAAAGGACAGTCTTTAAGATCACAGCAGTCGACAAAAATGTACAATTATCAGAGCAACTGAAGTTACTGTACTTCCGAAGCATAAATGCAGAGTCAAAATCACATTTCCAACATAATAAAAAAAGGGTAATTTTCACTTTCACTCATCATCAAACCTCCACATCACCCAATAAAGCAAGAAAAGGAGAGCGATTTCTGGTGTTTTGGAGCTGGTGTAAATGGGTGTGTACGTAAAAGGTGGTGGATTTAATATAATTTGATATAAATGAGCAAATAAACAGTGTAACTTCAGACACAGGGGCTCATTTTTCACAGATTTCAGGTCAGATATTCTAGCATCAGAAAATAAACAAAACAGACTGACTCTTCTGTCTTCACTCATACAAGCCTCTGTGTGTAGGAGAATTAATTGCCCCAATAACTGCAATCAATTTGGTGAGTCTGGTATTTAATTAGATTTTTTTTTTTCTTCCAGAACTTGGTATTGATTCTGTTAATAACTATAATAGTTATAAAATCAGTCAGGGCCTGCAAGAATCATAACAGAGCAGAGTAAAATTCCTTTACCCATCTTTATTAGCTGGGTGAAGAGCTCATCACTCCCTGTTCATGTTCAAATCAATGCCATGATGGATTTTTATGTCCAAGGGTCATTACCCTAATCTAGCACAGGGGTAGTCTGGGGCAGGCAGTAAAATAAGCTCGACTCCACTCCATCTCTTCTTACACAGTTACACACTCATACACACACTTTTCATTCGACAAGACAGCTCCAATTATTTCTACATCGAGTGCAAAAGGGCAGAGAGAGCACGGGAGAGAGAGCGAGGGAGCGAGAGAGAGAGAGAGAGAGAGAGAGAGAGAGAGAGAGAGAGAGAGAGAGAGAGAGAGAGAGAAATGGGTAATATATGAGCGGTGTGTGAGGTGGCGTATGAATAATAGCACCATCCTTGAACCTACCGAGCTAAAAACCCACAACCCAAACATCGTAAACAACGTCGTGTTACGGGTTGGTGCGCAACCATGTTCTGAGCATAGAGTAAAACACACGCTCGAAACACTGACCTATTTTCACTAACAAACACTGCCAGCGCTTGAGTGCCGAGGCTTTGATTAGAAAATATTTCTCCAGCCACATCTAGGCATAAAAGTTCAAGGATTTGATAATATATTGAAAGTAAAGTGTACACTAACAGGGAAACATTGATATATGGAGACTAACTTAAGAACTTATACACCAGAGCAGGTGAATTTGTTTAAGGAATAACTCTTGATTTTGAAATAAACAAAAAAACAAATAGCAACAATGTGACACTGCACAATCAATCACTACCAGCCACTATGAGTCGATATTTTACTCATTTCCTTTTATGTATATAAGATGCTATAGGTGTGCTAATAAATATCGGTTTAGGCAAGCTACATGTTGCTATTGATAAGGACACACACACACGTGTAGCTTGAGCAGAACTCACCTGGGATAGGGATAACTGGAATACTCTCATTGGGCACCACTCTTGGAGAGCTGCTGTCCTCCACATAGAAATGAGCCGTCTGGAAACACCTCCTAATACACACATGGAGAAGGCGAGAGTGTGAAAGAGAGCTCATTAGCAACTGTTAAAATTAACAATTCACCACGAGTCCTAAAATAAACATGCCCTCGACTTACTTCACAAGTCCTGCAAATTAACTGGAAATCTGAAATATAATCATATATAGACTTCAGACCCTCAGACAACAGAGTGATACAGAAATTTGGAGGAAAAAAAAGAAAAGGTGTGACAGATTAGTCACAGCGAGTAACATCCGCTGTAGAGATCGCTGTTCATCATACAGCAGTGAAGGACTCGGGCCAGGATCAAAGTGAACTTTCCACCCATAACCAAAGTGCAAACATTAACTAAGCACACACACACACACACTCAAAGTAACACACACACACACACACACACACACACACACACACACACACACACACACACACATTTACAAATGTAGAAGGAAACATTATCTCCAGAAAGCCTTTTCCAAAACAAACACAATATGGCAGTATGATAGACCTCAGAGAGTGCTAAGTCTACACAGATCCGGCGAGAACCCGGCACAGACAGACGCTCTTGAATACGGCACTCAGCGGAAAAAACAAAACAAAACAAAAAAACAATGACACGATTGTCAAGAAGAATCTGCTCCAGATCCAAAAGCAGAGCATGAGAAAACTGGTTTTGCTTCTTTGGATCACGCAAAAACAAAACAGTGCTGATAACACCTCTGAGAGAAAAAGTGAAGAAAAAAAAGAAAAAGAGAAAGAGAGAGAGAGAGAGAGAGAGAGAGAGAGAGAGAGAGAGCTAGAGAGCGAGCGAGCGCAAGAAGGAGCAAAAGAAAAGAAAAACCACAGAAAGACAAGTTGTAGTCTTTAAGTGTCCCCGAACGGAGGAGAGCGAGTCTGTCTTCCTACCTGTACTTCACACACAGGACAGAACACAATCTGTTCATCCTCTGACAGAACGAGGGATCTGGGGAGCAATGTAGGAGAGGAGCAGAAGCTTTGGCATGCTGTCGATGACTGACAGGGCGAGAGAGGCTAAGAAAGAAGAAGAGGACTGAGGGAGGGTCTCTCTTGTGTCACACTCCTTTAACTCTCGGGGTCAAAGCCGCACAGCGTTTGAATAAACACTGACCCGGGAACAGTCTCCCGTGTCTGTCCCTGACCTGACGAGCGGCTTGGGTGATCTCAGATCTGCTGAAGTGCAGGGAGGTGACATAGAGGCAGTCCTTAGGCTGTGCAATAGGATTAACTTTGCACGACATTCTGCCTCCACCCACAACACCTGCTGCTTGCTCTGTCATACACACACACACACACACACACACACACACACACACACACCCTGCTGCCTGGACACTCCTTCATGTCCTTTTTTGTACACTTTTAGCCTCTGTGGTCACTAAGCAAAAGTTTGGAAAAAACAGCAATGGCGATTACATTAACCTGCTCCCAGCCGTGCCAGAAAGACCAGTCTTTAGTTTTCTTCAGGAACCCCCTGGTGTTCTTTCATGCGCTGAAATTCACGCGTGACGGCGCTCCACACGCCTGCTCTGCCGAACAAAGGCCAAACTACGGCACGGGAATCCACAGCCAAGCATTAATTAGCACGTAAAACCGCTGAGAACCTAAAGCAGGATATCAAGGTGGCGGGTGATTTAAGAGCTATAAAAGGTGTCTTCACACGCTTCCTGACACGATCCAGAACAACTTAGGAATCGTTTAAACAGTAAAGGTCAACTAACTCCGATCGGTTTGTATAAGAGGCAGAACCGGAAGAGAATTTCCCATGATAACCGTATGAATCAGGATTACAGCCAACAGCACATCTCATTAGGCCTATTTAAACACACAGCTTTACAAAAGAGCACATGAAATGAATACAATGGCAGTGTAAATATTACAGTATATGCTTTTGGGTGAGTCGATTCGAGGTCCAAGTGTGAAAATCTCATTTAGAAAGGTTTTAAAGATGTCACAGGGTTATTGTGTCATAAAATATTACAGCTTATTGCAGTCCATGCAATTAGGAAATTCTAACAGTTATATTGTGTTTAATGGCATTTGTGAGATTATGGTCCAAATAAATAAAGGTGTATAAATTACTTTGGATGAAATTACAAAATCAGACTAAAGAGGGTTGAATACAATACAATTTAAAACAATAAAAAAAGTAATTATCAGCTATACGAGTGTACTGTAAGTGTGCTAGAAGAAAACTGAGCGGTAGGACCTAAAAAGTTACTCTTCTTACACCAGAAAAATGCCGACAATTACAATTAATTTTTTTTTTAACTATAAAACAGCATATAATTTTTATCTGTAAGCAGCTACTTATTAATATTTTTCATAATTTCTTTTTTTTAAATAATATTTTTCGCTCATCAGCCTTTGTCTTTTCTTTTCTTGAAAATAAGAGAACGAAAAAAATTTGTCACATTTCCCAGAAACAGCGAAGAACAAGAGGGTTACTACCCATAAACCTGCGGTTACTGAACAAGTCAAGAATTTAAGAACCCTCTAATTGCTGCAAAAAAAACAATACGTTATCACTGAATCAAAACTCAGAGTAAACAGATCACATAAGCATCGCTGCTGATGCGCTGAATCTGTCCATTAAAGAGCGATTGTGTGTCTCTTGGCAGATAAAGAGCTCATCAAGTGCCTCTGAATGGACTGCTGACAGCCTGAAGGCTTTTAACGTCAGTGCTGCAGCCCTCGCTAAAGCCCAACCCTGTCCATCACAGAACACAGAGGAGACTCCTGATCTCCACACACACTTTCAGAGCAGCAGAAAAGACATGAGAAACACAAAAAGGGGTAAAGAAGATGGGCGGCTAAGAAAGGGAGAGCGGGATAAAGAGTGAGAGACAGAGAAAGGGAGACAACACAAAGGCAGGGAAGTTGAGGGGGGGCAGATGGAGAGAGAAAGTAATGGATTGATGAATGGTTTGATCAGTCTGGTCAGTTTATCTGTCATGGAGACTGCAGCCTTTCATACATACTCCTTCAGCCAACACACACACACACACACACACACACACACACACACACACACCAACCTATAATTAATATAACCAGTATAATAAAACTATTATTTTTAAAAATAAAAAACCCCCGAATATTATCGGTTTATTTGTTTTTTTGGTTTTTTTTTTTAAATGAAATATGTAAAATATATAAAAGACGCCTGACTTATAGTTTCTTGCCATCTTATGTTTTTTTAAAATTTAATTTATTTGGATTTGTGGCACTCTTCAACAAACCCGGAATCAACCATCAGCATGTAATCCACCAGTGGCTTCATCCAACATTTGGGTTTCACTCCAAGAACTTCACATGGATCACTACGTGCTTTTCAAAAGCGAACCGTTGTCTGTTATTGTTATTCTAATAGTATAGTGTTAGTCTGTGAACAGAATCTTCACACTCATTGCAGGACAACCCCAAACAACCCCACCCCACCCTGCACCACGTTCTACTAGATTGTCTGCTATCTCTGATTATGCTTTTCTAGTTTGCATCTTATTATTTTATCACTTGTGCAAATGGCTCCAGAATGGACATTACTCCCTTAAAAAAAGACCACCAATGAAATTCCTTTTACCCCCAGTATGGGAAATTAGATTGGAAATATTGTGCACTTTAGGACATCGATCATATTTAGCAGTGTGAGAGAATTTCTCCTGTTTTTTTTTTCCCTTTCAATATTAAGTCAGAAAAGGAATGAAAGCATCGTAATTCATTTAGTTTTTCAACCGTGAATAAAAAAACTATACACAACACCCGAGTTCGAACTTTTTGCTATCTTTAGGATGTTAAATGTAGTAAAGCCACAAACTGATTATTAATTAATAATAACGATCACAATTAATTAGAAATTGATAAGAGGCTCATTAATAAGTAAACCGAAAGTGCAGTAAAGCATCCAGACTTTAGCAGAGCAGATGCTAGGGGTTATGTAACATAATCTGGTTGGCCAATGAATGTTAGATTGACATAAAATACGGCTAATCTCACTCTAAGTGTGCACAGAGCTGTGCGTGAGTGTGTGTTTTGAGACTTTAAAACATCTGCATAGAAACCCCAACCTTCATTACACCATCCTACTTACTCATGCACACACATAAACATACACAGATACGCCCCAGTGCATGGACTGAAGGATCCGATCTCCATTTGAGTAAGTGTGAGCAGATGGGTGAGTGTGTGTGTGTGTGTGTGTGTGTGTGCGCTCGGGGCAGAGAGCTGTGACCTGGAGATGAGCTGCTGTGTCTCCTTGCAGAGTTGCTGAGTCCGGGCTGTTTAGTAAACACGCCAACACCCAGTGAGCACAAGACACACTTCTGGGAGATGAAACTGCACAGCTGAGGGAAAGAAATTCCCAGAAAACTGAAACGGAGCAGACCTGGATCTTGGACTAATTCGCAAAAAAACAAGCGTTTCCCGCATTTCCCCAAGGCAATCAGAGACATGTGGGGAATCTGTGTTCCACACTGAGTGGGTACAGACTGTGATTTTTAAACAAAAGGGCATTGTTTAATTAGAAAGAAAATCGCGTTCTGTTTGCAGTGCATGCTAATTGTTAGACTGGTGACAGAGAAAAGGAAGTGTGTTTATTCCTCTTTATTTCTAATGAAGGTGCCAAGGGGGAGCAGAAGTCCAAAAAAACTTCAAAATAAAGGGAAAGACTTTCGTGAAGTAGCACAAAAGAGAATAAAAGAAACGCATTTTAAAGAAGCAGTGTGTCATTTCTTTAAGGTGGAAAGCCGATGCAGCAGATGCAGCAAACAGTTCTGTCCCAGATCAACTCTGGAAATCGTTTCTGGGCCAGAAAACAAACAGATTTGCTTCAAATGCACACTTTAAACCTGTGGATGTGATTCCTCACACAGTCAAATGTCAGATGATGTACGGTACTCTCTTTTCTATCACTCTTTATCCTTTCACTTTTTCTCTCTCTCTACCCTCTTCTGTCTCTCTCACTGCCAAACTTTAATCTCTCTCCATCTCAATCTCTCTTTCCTCGCTCTCTCTCCATCATCCATTTGTCTCTTTTCATTTCTCTCTTTCTCTCTCCCATAGATCTGCCCTTCTCTCTCTCTCGCTGTCTTCGCTCAAACTCTCTCTATCCTACATCTTTCTGCCATCACTCACTCTATATCTTCAGGCTCTGTCTCTTACTCCTCTATCCTTCATCTCTGTCACCCTCTCTATCTATCTCATGCTTTGTATCTGTCTTTCCATCTCCTTTATTTTTTCTCTCCACAAACCTCTTTAGGACCCTACTTCACCAAGTCTGAATGAAGGCCACGGCAACAGGTCCTTGGTAACTGCTTCTATGGTCCTTGTGTCACCATGGCGATGTCCTTAAGGGGTAGACCGTGGATCCTCTTCATCTTACTTACAGTCACATGTGGGTTGGAATTTACACACACACACATGCACTCATAACCTGCTCTTATAGTGTGGTAAACGCTCCAAGAGCCTCAAGATGATGAATGATTGGTTCTTAGAACTGGATTCCGAACACAGACACGCGCACACAGCAGAACAGCCAAACAACAGAGGGCCAAAAGTGTAAGAAAGAGAAAGAAAACACAACCAGACACAGTGATTTGTTATCAATCGCCTCATATGGCTCACCTCAAATGCAATCAGTCAGCCGAGACGTGACTGAAGATTTGTTTTCCGTTGAACAAAGCTAAGCTCATGGCTGAATCTGTACGAAGTGGTATCAAAAGGTTTCGAGACTAGTTTTGGTAATACGCCAGCAGATGGCAGCACAAGGCTGCACACACAGTCACAGGGAGCACCGAAATTCATAAATCAGTTACTGCGTCTGCTTTTCTGACCACGTGTGCTCTCTGTCACTGAGCTCTCCTCGCACACGAGTTTCTCCTCAAGATGCTTGACATGCTTTAAAAAAAAGACCACATATTCCGGAAGTGGCAGGAACGCTGGGAGCACTGTAATGCTGTGCAAGGGGACTGTTTGAAGGTAATGGTGTGTAAACGTAGACAAATAAGGTACTTTCTTGTCAACAGAGCTCGTCTCGAAACTTTTTGATACCACTTCATACATTCACATCCACACTCATACTCAATCCTCTCTCTTTCCTTCTCTCACCTCCAGTAGACGAGGACGGCGAGGAGCAGGATGAGGCAGAGGAAGGTCAGAGCAGACACCACTACTAGAGGAATGATCCACTCCATCCTGCCTGACCCGGGAACTGGTCGCATATTGGAGATTACGGTCCGTTCTGAAACATACACACACACACACACACACACACACACACACACACACACACACACAAACACACACAGACCCAGATTAACATTAGTGCACTATTTTTGTGCAGGAAGAAAAATTAGTCACACGGATTTACAAATATCGATCACTAGAAGGTGTTGCAAAAGTATTGGCGCCCTTTAAGTGCTTCTTCTCTGAAGGCCCTTTCTATGGCAACACTCAAACAGATACAGTGACCAGTGTGGCAGCTTGTATTATTCAAATGGTATTTTTGCCCTTCCGCTGTTTTTGTTTTTTGTTTGGACACGGAATGTGCAGCGCGCTAAAAGCTGAACTGATCTACACTGCCGTTGTGTAGAGAATGACGGGAATCATATGTATGGAAATCGCTGATGCTCAGACACTGTCAGAAATTCTCAGTTGTCACAAAGATGCCTTTTACACTCACTCTGTGGGTTTTAATAAATATAATATAATAATTCTCAACCTCCTCATTGTCATATTTATTTATTATATATAATTCTTCATTGTTGCAATTTTTGTAATTTATTTGTACTACAAAAGTCTTCTAGTAAAGTTGCGACCTGTTTGAAATGATCAGTCATGTGGTTACTGTGTGTGTGTGTGTGTGTGTGCGTACTCTGCACTGTTTACTCATGCAACACTGCGCACCACTTTTGCTCTTATAAACACAAGCGCGTGCGTGCGTACACACGCACACACACACACACACACACACACACACCCATCCGTATCCTCTTTTTCTGTTTGTGTCTGCAATCTGAAAAAGAATAATTTAATACTGACTTTGAACCTATCAAACAACAGACAATGATTTCTTATTCTGTCTTTCTCCGATACACGTACGGTCGCGCTATGCAGCTTCTACCCACATGCGCGCACGCGCACACGCACAGACGTAGCCTACCGGAGCTCCAGACTGCAGAATCATTCCTGGAGCCCATGTTAAGGAGTCAGAGGCGACCGTGACGGGCCTGAACAATGCAGAGTTGCAGCTCCCGAAGCTCGTGAGCTCTATAAAAACCTGCTGCTGCTACAGCATTAAGCTCACACTACACTAACATGCTGCTGATGCTGCCTGCTTCCTGCCTCTTTAACCAAAAAACAGGTCTGCTACAAGAGGGGAAAGCACACACACACACACACACACACACACACACACACACACACACACACATATATATATATACATATATATATGTGGCAGAGCCAAACATAACTCCGGTGCCAGAGATCTAAAAATGAAGTTTCTTTTCCTCCCCCATGCAGCTGAGACACTGTTCCCTCTCATTCTCTCTGGACTGCAGAACTAGGCCAGGATTGTGTCTCCCCCAACATACAAAGAGAGAAACGCTTCGAATGAGGGGGACCAAAAAAAAAAGAGGAATGAAAGAGATGTGTTTGAAGGTGATAAGCTGTGGATGTCACTACTGGTTTATGTGCTGTAGGTGTGTGTGAGTTTGTGTGTGAGTGTGTGTGTGTGTGAGAGAGAGAGAGAGAGAGAGAGAGACTGCTGCTCTAGATGCTTATAGTCTCAAAAAATTCAATCCAAAACTCCTGCATAATTAATGTAATAAAAATGCTTTCTTATTTCTTAAACAAAAAAACAAGGAATATGTGAGGATGACGATGCCTCGTTCCTCAGTGTGCTCATGTTTTATCTGCATTGAAAACTGTGTTTACAGCTTGTCTTCCAAGTTCCTGCAACTTTAAAACGACAGTCATCAATAATAACTAAATATATGTACAGAGGTTTTCCAAGACAGGTTCCGGGTATCAATCAAGGATGTCGAGTCCTCGTGCTGTGCGTCAAGTGCAGAAGTTGGCTTCCAAAAACAGACGCATGAGTGCTGCCAGCATTGCTTTAGAGGGTGCAGAAGCGGAAACAACCTGTCCAAAAGCATGAATTACTGCAACCATGTCCTGTGGTCTGACGAGACTAAGATTAAATTGTGTCTTGCCTACAGTTAAGCATGGTGGTGGTTACATCATGGTCTGGGGCTGCATGATGCTGCTGGTACCGGGGAGCTGCGGTTCATTGAGGGAAAACTGGATTCCAACATGTACTATGATATTCTGAAGCAGAACATGACGCCCTCCGTTCAGAAACTGCCGAACTGCGGCTTCTCCAACATATAATTGACCCCAAACACAACACCAAGATGGTGATGGAATGGTCAAGTATGTCTCCAGACCTGAACACTATTGAGCACCTGTGGGGCGTCCTGAAGCAGCTCCGTGATGTCATTATGAAGGAGTGGAAGAGGATCCCAGGAACAACCTGTGCAGCTCTGGTGAATTCCATGCCCAGGAGAATTAAGGCAGTGCTGGATAACAATGGTGCTCACACAAAAAAATGAGACGTTCACTAAGCGTGTACTCACTTTTGTTGCCAGATATTTAGACAAAAATGGCTGTATGTTGAGTTATTTTGAGGGGACAGTAAATCTGTACTGCTGTACAAGCTCCACATTGACTACTTTAAAATATATCAAAGTCTCAATTTCTTTATTATTGTCCCTTGAGAAGATACTAAAATGGTTGCTGAAATGTGAGGGATGTGACCAATAGTTTATATGTAGATTGATTTCTCCTCACTATACGGTTTCTTGAGCATGTTCTCTCAGCACCACTGCTGCTAAGTGAATTTGATGTATAACAACTATACGGATACTGAGGCATGTCCTGACATTCACACAGAATAAAGATTAACATGGCAGAGGTAGAGCTGCATCTTCCTGGAAACTAAACAGGAAAAGAACGTCTGGTTTTATGTAACCTTTTCTTTTTGCCCTAAAAGGCTTGTTTGTGAAAGGCAGAGGCACTTCAGTCAATTTATGACTTGCTGTCTGTCTAAACCAAAGAAATGAAAGCGAACTATCTGTACCATATTGATTTGCTTAGCATCATATATTTTCCACGTTTTATAAATGATCATTTAGCCGTTTATTAAACACAGACATGTTTTTGCCTGGGTCATTTATAGTGCTTTTATGTGCACTTTTCTTTGAGCAAAATGTTATGTCAGTCCCTGAATAATAAATAAAAGGATTTTAAATGGTTTTATAATCTTTTTTATGCTTTGGTCCATTTAATTGCCGGCACTTTATATCCAGCTTCAAATAGTAATAATAAACTTTTTCTTTCTGTCTCCGCTTTTTCATCACCATATTTGGGTTTAACGTTCTGCTTCCTTGTTTCATTAGTTAATGTGCAGATCACTTATCTTCCACTTGATGGCCCTAGTGGCTTCATCCTGATTTCATTCTCACCTGTATGAAAGGAGAAGGGCCATTGACTCCTGTCCCCCATGCTGCCTTTCCCACTATTCGGAGGGACTTCTGGGACCTGAAGCACCACACTGTCATTCCCCGCAATCCCAGACTCTGTGCTGGGGGTCACAGCGGCTTCCTCCTCGTCCTCTGTCCTCTCTGTTTGTGTGTCCTGTGTTACAGTGGATGGCATCACTCTGTCCTCCTTTCTTCCTCCTTTCTCCTTGGCAGTGGAGTCGGGCGCTGTTGTGGGTGGCTTTTGGTCTGCTGAACTGTTCACCTGCGTCTGGACGTCATCTGGGGCGTTCTTCGCGGTTTTGCCCTCCGCTCCTTTATCATCTTCTTCGTCCTTCTCTTCTTCTTCCTCGCCTTCCCTTTCACCCTCCTCACCCTCAGGATTGATGGTGTTCTCACCTCCGGCGTTGTCATCCGATGCTTGGTTCTGGGCGTTTTCCGGGGTGGTGGTGGGAGAAGCCTGTTCTGTGGGTGCAGTAGTCGGTGGAGTTTGGGCCGGGGGGCGGAGACTGGTCCAAGCGGAGCTGGGGAAGGAGGAAATGACACCGCCGCTGAAGCCCAGCCCTGCCAGCAGAGTGCTGGTTACCACGGATGCCACTGTAGCCTGGCTACCGCTGGAAGAAGGTCCAATGCCAGTCGCCATGGAGACGAAAGAAAAAGGCAGGCCTGAAGAGGTCCAGGTGGACGAACCGGAGCTAATGGGAGCCATGTCAGCCGATGAAGCAGGAGACACTGTAGGCTAAGAGAAATGAATACGAGAGGATGAGAGAGTGTGTGTGTGTGTGTGTGTGTATGTGTGTAAGAGACAAGATTAAATGAATTCATATTTGGTATGAATAGAAATAATCGCAACAATATCGTAATAAATTTTGTATCCATTTTTGGGTGAAATATTAGTTGAATTATTATTAAAATGACTTTGGTATCTCACTTGTGCATAGAAAGGTCCTACAGAGATATTCTTTTATTTATTATTCACAGTGCCTGTCAGAAACACCTTTATTTATCATTTTTGAGACACATGCATGTTCCTTTTGCTTATATTCAACAAAAAAGACAAACACACCAGAATTGGAGAGAAGATAAGCTGCCTCACATTTACACTCAAACACTGAGGGAGAAAGTTGATGGTTTGGGGTTGTTTTGGAGCAGGGAAGGTCGGAGACTTATTCCGGGTGAAAGGAAAACTGAACCAACATGACACTGTTTAATACTTTAACACCATGCAATTTCATTTGGAAGAAATTTAATTGGAAACCAACTTCACCATACAACAAGACAATGACTCGAAGCATACGTCCCAACTCTGTGTTTACAGAGCAAACAGTCCTCCGGAGTGATACCTATCATAGAATGGCCTGTCCAGTCACTGCACCCAAATCTTATTGAACTGCTCTGGGATGAACTGGATCACAAGGTCAGAAAGAAATCTCCAACGAGTGAAAAAACCTTTGCCAAGTTGTATAAAAGGTATAGCAAAGTAATTGAAATTAATTTGTACCTATATATTAGTTAAAATAAAGTTTGTTGCACATAAACAAAAGGAACCTGCAAACTTCTGACAGACACTGTGGCAGTACATTTGGACTGGTTTTTCTATGTTATTCACATATTAAATTATTCTTTTTAGAAGACATTTTTATCATATGGTGTTTTTGTGCAGTCTCGATGTATTGAAAAAACATTTCTTTTTTGTAGACAAAAATACACTATAATGGAAGTCTATGGGTGGTTATTATGGCTGTCATTAGGGCTGCCATCAAATGCCTGAGAGCCTGCATTTTTTCTTTCAGTACAGGAAAACATGTCAGAGTGACTGTCTATACCTTCTAGTGCAATGTACAGAGCATAGATAAAAATAATAAATAAACTAAACTGAAACTTAGCTGTTATGTGTTTATAAGGATAAGCATTTCAAGATTATTCTAGATGTAAAAAACACCTCATGATACAATCGGATCGCTTTCATATTATTTGTTCTCAAACTCTCAATTGGAAGACTCAAAATATATCTGTGTGTGTGTGTGTGTGTGTGTGTGTGTGTGTGTGTGTGTGTGTGTGTGTGTGTGTGTGTATGAAACAGGGAAAAAGAGCTGCCACCTGCTGGACAGTGAAGAACCTACCATTCCTGTTTTCACGATCCTCGTCCCTTCAAATATTCTGGTGGTGTTTGCTGTAACGACAAAGCAAACATATGGATGTGACCAATAAATTCTAAGAGCACAAATGTGTGTTTGCGTGTGTGTGTATGTCTGGCTGGCGGTGTGCGTGTATTTACCTCTGAACAACATGCTCTGGCTGAAGTCGCTGCGCTTGTCGTTCAAGCACACTGCCTGGACTCGGAAGAGATACAGCACGTCTGGTGAAACTGGCTTGATAACAGCCTCCTGTAACACACAGACAAACATGCTGGAAATAAGTGCAGCATCGGGCTCTCCTGGGGCTCGGAGGCAGAGCAGGGGAGCACTTCCTGTAAGAGGAGTGTGTGATGTGAGCGTGTTATCTTCACAAAGGCACGGGGTGCGTTTGATTCACAACACAAAGGGAGGATAGAAACAACAAGCTAACATCCACACAGCCTTTTACTATTTTATCAAAACTATTTTCACCCCGTATGTTCTTTAAAGAGGTGTTGAAAGCCAGGCAGCATTTGGATGGCTGCACTGCACCCCAGAAGGAAAAAATACCTGCTTTGGTTTGGATCATCAGTGACAACTTCAGGTCTTCCTGTGTTTACATGGGTTAGAGTGAAAGATCTCGAGTGGCCTGCTATAGAGCAGTACTAAACTCAACACCTTGATGAATGTGAACACTGACTGCACCCCAGGCCTCCTCACTTACATCAGTACCTGACTTTATTAACACCCTTGTGGCTGAATGTGCACAAATCTCCTCAAACAAAATGTAGTGGAACATCTCACTAGGAGAGTGGAGGTTATCGTTCAATTCAATTCAATTTTATTCAATTCATTTTAACTCAGAGTTAAAGTTATAAAGTTGTATAAAAGAATGTATACGTTTAGTGCCTATAAGTTTGTTTCTTATGATTTTAACTTTATCCCTAATGAGCAAGCCATGGCATGAAAAACTCCCGTAGACGACATGAGAGGAAAGCTTGAGAAGACCCAGAGTCAAATAGGGAACCAATCCTCATCTGAATGGCACCGATTGTCTATTCATTACAGTTCTATCATTGTGGAGGTGTACTGTTCACAACAGCAAATGTAGACTAACTCTGACACGGGATGTTCACCAATGGTCGCACTTACGATCAGGTGTTCCCCAAACTTTTGTCGATATAGTGTGTGTAGGCATGCGGTAGAAATCAGCCCGTGAAATAGCATTTTTCTGAAATGTTTAGCTCTTTCTCTTGAGTTCAGGAGTCTTTATCACATATCACTAGTGCTTTCCTTCCATCTTTCTCTCTCGCTTCATGTAACCTTCATTGTCCCTAAGGCCTGTAAGCTTCACTGAGTGGGAAAGAGAGATTAAGAGCGAGAAAGAGAGAGATAGAGCTGGCCCCACGCTGGGTGGGCCGTTCATTTATACACCCAGTCATTTCAGGGAAATTAACTCATATTTTTAGCAAACCTGAACAGGGAAATGCTGATTTACAAACCACACACTGTGCGTGTACACGGTGTCATTTGTATTATTTAATATGAAAAAAAGTGTCGTGAATTGAGACAAAATTAAAAGATAGAGATAAAGATCCAGAATAAAAAGATTAAAATAAATGAGCTCATCGGCCACAATGACTAGTAATAGAGTATAATTTGAGTTTATGAGCAATATAGAGAGCAACAAATTTTACTAGAAAATGCAAATGAGCTCTAATGTAAATCTATTTAGAGCCAAATAATAAGAGTGATATCACGCAGCCCTTTTCGCATGTTACATTTCTAGGGAATTCCAGCAATATGGATGAGACCTATGAGCTAATATTGACTTGTTAATACAAGTTGCCTGGACAAGCTTAGCTTTAGTGCAAATGTTTGCTTATCTAGTCATGTGACCTTTAAGGAAGAACACAGATCAGAGTTCAAACGTAAGGGTTATAGGGTCATATGACAGGTACACAGCAGATTATCAGTCTACATAGCATGAATAAAAAAAAGAAATGAACAAAAATAAGATTGTTGGTATATTCTGGACTTTTTAGTATGATGTTACTTTAGAATTTTTGGGCGGAGTCTCCAGTCCAACATTCAAAACAGCCCTCTTTCTGATGTCTTTCTAACGAGACATTCTTGTTATAACAAGCCATATAACAGGATCTAATTTGTTTGAGAAAACATTTTGGGTAAAGGAATGAAATTTCATACTGTAGTTATAGAGGATTATTTGCCTACAGCTGCCCAGCAACCTCTTTTCCTTCTTCATGCAGTCTCCCTGCTCCAAACCACACCTACACTAACACTTCACTGCTCATCATGTAGAAGCAGTGACCACAAGCGTACCTGCATCACACCACCGTGTGAGGATTCACACCTCATCCTGAATTTTATATCAAGCCAATTCTGTTCTATTCCAGTCCTGCACGATTTAATACCGCTAAAGAGGCTCTTTTTTTTACCCCCTTGTAAAATCAGTTTATCCACCTCATACGATGGTGCTGGAAAAGCCGTCAGATCTTGAGTGGATTGTTCGTTGATTTGGTCGAAGTTTTTTTTTTCCCGCCTTCATAAAGCCACAGCGGTCCCTAATGTGACCCAGATAACTGCAGTGTCTTGGGAGGAAATTGAGAATAAAAATGGAAATGAAGCTCTGAAAAGAAAAGAGAGAGAGAGAGAGAGAGAGAGAGAGAGAGAGAAAGAGGGAGTGAGAGCAGCTGAGAAAGGCTGAGAGAAACAGAGAGGTAAAGCAACAGAAGGGATGTGGATCGTGGGCAGATGTGGATGGGGAGAAGGTCTCCGTGGCGCTTGTGATTTTATTACCGATCACGCAGAGGAAAGCTTAAGAAAGAAAAGAAAGAAAACATCCCTACCTCTCGTCACCCAGGAGCAGGGAATTGGCAATCGCGTCCCCTCATTAATCCCCCCCTCCCACTTTTTTAACTGCTACATAATAAAACCACGTGCAAAATCTGGACCGTCTACTTGAGTGCTCCGAGGCTTGTGAATACTGCATTAGTATTTCCAAAAGCAGAACATGGAGGTCGGGTGCTCCTGCCGAGACCCCTTCCTCGCTAATGTCCAGAAATGCACTGGATAATCTGCAGCTGGACTGATTGAAGCTTTTTAGCTCTACAGACGAGATGGAGTACGCGCCATTGGATAATTATGGCGGCATCCAAATGACTACAGGTGTGGCCGCAGGTGTGAGCGGGTTATTGTGTATGTGCCTAATGCGCTACTTCAAAGATAACGGCGACGGAGAAGAGCGGCATGAATACTGTATTAGCGCCTGAATGCCTATAAGGTCTGCATTATTCTAATTTATTCTACAGCAGCGCCGAATGTAAGATTAATGGCATCAAAGCGGAGTGGCTCAGCATAAGCAGCATTAAGTCATTGATCTGTGGTACAGTTGGAAGATATAATGTACACGTACATGAGATTAATACGCAAATGCACCTGCACACCCACACCCACACCCACACCCACTGTGTATAGGCAACACGAACAACTGCAAAAAAGCAGAACTTGGCAAGCTTGGCTTGAGCACCTTGTGTTCCTGAAGCTCTCTTCTAAAATGAAATCATGCCAAAAAGAAGAAAGTAAAGTGAATTCGAAACTGGCAAATGATTTAATCAAATGAAGACTTCCAAGGCTGCTCCCCCCCCCCAACTTCTATTTCCTGAACAGAAATAGTTTTTTTTTTTCTTGCACACATCTCAATAACAAATGACGTTTTAGTGTTTTTAAAATCTCAGAAAAGAAAAAAAAATTTAATAATGGCAGCATTTTTGGCTATTTGAAATTCATTATTAAAGTTGAGCTCTCACAGATAGGTTTATTGAGATTTTCACCTGAAATCTGCCACACACACACACACACACACACCCACACCCACACACACACACACACACACACACACACACACACATACACATCTGCCAAGTTCTTCTCGGCTGTTACACATATACATACACATGAAACGCTGCTCACTGATGGTAACCAAACGCTTCGGTCACTTTTTCATTCATATTCAGTGAAGTCAAACATCAGCGCACAGGATTTCTGGATCCGATCAAGACTGCAGACATGCTAAAAAATGTGTCCACTGAATGTGACCACGTAACCTGAAAATAATGGAGAGGGACCGAGTTCTTAAATCACACAATTATTTACTCCAGCTCAATTAGGATTTTATTCTTTATCACATGTTTCTTTGCATGAGTTTGGATGTGGCAACCTAGCAGATGTTAGCTAGTTACTCTTACAGCAGTAGACATGTTTGTTTAATACAATCGTGGCTTCAATGCCTCAATTGGGGTAAATTTCAATAGCCGTATACAGAACGGTGGTGGACAGTAACAAAGTAAAATTAATTTGTTACTGTACAGTAAGTAGCTTTTTCATGTATCTGTACTTGGTGGTATTCGCGGTTCAGCGTCAGTTCAACAGCAAGCAGAACATTCAGAGAGGAATAAAGGATGGAAGAAACTCAAGACCACCCGTGGCCTTATTTGCATTATTTTTATGACATAGTTAAAAAGAAGGTTGTGGGGATCATGATAATTTGAATAGATATCAATCAGTGTTTGACTCATTAATATGAACATTAATAGATTGTTGTATTAAGAGTAACAGAGTCTTTTTACAGTCTTGTGAGAAAAATTATAATACATTTAAATTTATAATAAATCATTATAGTCATGATAAATCATAGTACTTTGAATACTTAAGAACATTTGAAGGAAATTCTTTTGTACTTTTACTCAAGTGAAAGTTATTCTTTTACTCGAGTCATATTTTACTTACTGTATCTCTGCTCCAACACAAGTACATGGCTTGTGTATTTCGTACACCACTGATCCAGAGGTCAAAACGGTGGCATTAACAACAGAAACAAACATCCCTGGACTCCTTCGAACGAAATAATACCCTCACTACCTGAGCACACTGCTCTTAATTCTTAGCACATAAACAAAGAATTCAATCTATGCTAGACTTTTGGCCAGACCCCCTTTGACAAGATTGTATATCAGTATGCTTTTGCTGGTAAAAATAACTGTGAAATGAAGAATGATCCGAGTGTGGAGTGAGTTATATTCTGCAATATGCACCCTTGTGGAGTCACATTACACTTTTCCAGGTCCTCGGTAATATTTTCCTCATTTTACATTCGACTGGCGAATAAACAGACGCATTTCTAATGTGACAGAAATGAAATTAAATGCGTACAGGAACGCTCCTAATTCATCGTAACTGCACGGATCGGTAATGCACGTTCTCACGCGCCGCATTTTAATTCATTCAGGTGTATAATCGCTTTTGCAACGCGAGTGTGTGATGGTGGTGGTGGGGGGGATTTTTTTTTACCTTTGTCCAATTAACCATTACTGACAATTTTATTTGTAGAGGATTTTTTTTTTATTATTTAGTTGTTTGACACTGTGGACTCACCAGTTTTTGATCACTTCCTTTGAAGTACGTCTCCTCGTACTCCTCGTCGTTTCGGGTCCAGCTGTATGAGATGAGGTAGCTGATGATGGGCGGGTCATAGATAATCTCGGGCCGGGACCATCGCACCACCAGGGCTGTTTTATTCAGAGGCTGAACTTGCATGTTGATGGGAGCACTGCTGCAGGCTGTACGAGAGAGAGAGAGAGAGAGAGAGAGAGAGAGAGAGAGAGAGAGAAAGAGAGAGAGATAGAGAAAGAGAGAGAGAGAGGAGAGTTTAATAATGACTGCTTTGATTAGGACATGACCGTCTATTTGCTGCTTTGAATGACAAAGAGATGAACGCAGGATGCACGATGGAACGGCTCTAGTGAGAGATATGGAGAAATCGAGAGTGTTGTAATTGTGCGAGGGTGAGTCATGGCTCCCCATGGCCTCACTGTGCATAATATAATCCACAAACTCATATATACCTGCCTGCAGGTCATTCATACTGCCAGTACGTGTGTTGTTTTGTGTGTTTTTGTGTTCTCTCTTAAACACGGATAAACAACAGTAAATGAGCACGAGAGAGACAAAGAGACAAAACGGCGTACGTTCGTGTGAGATGCATACGGTGATTATTGCTTCATCCGAGAAGATAAAGCGCAAATTACATGAGAAAATGTAAAAACACCGGCAACTCTTCTCTCCTACGGCTCTCAATAGGTTTTGCTGTGAGCTGTGTGTGTTGTTTTTTTTTTTATCTATATACGCCATTCTTTTAATGGAAAAAAGAAAATAGCACAGTGTAAACATTAAAGCATTACTGCTGACATATCCACAATCTACCATCAACCCTGTAAGATATTCGGTTCTCGACTCATACTTGCGCGTTTCATTTGGAACATTGAATATATTGTTATTGTTTGTTTGTTGATGGTCAATGAGCCTTTGATCACCGTCTTTAGTTCTGGAACAAATTTGCAGTGATGTGTTTCTGAGTGAAGCTCTGTGACTAACGTGTTTTTTCACCGTTATCATGCACAAGAGCTATATTTACCTGACACTGGCACCCCATGGGAGCTGGATAATTACATTTCTCCAAATCAGTCAAATCCATTTGTCTCGGCCTTCTCTAACTTTTTCTGAATCACACACTCAAGGGAAAAAACTAAACAAAATAACGTCTGCTCTCTTTCACTGGGACTGACAGGCAGAGGCCACACCTCCAACTGTGAGACTGACAGGCAGAGGCCAAACCTCTGTCACTGGGACTGACAAGCAGAGGCCACACCTTCATTACTGGGACTACAGGTACAGAGGTCACAACCTCATCAGTGGGACTGACAGGCACAGGCCAAACTTTCAACACTGGAACTCACAAACAATGGTCACATCTCCTTTACACCTCCATCAGTGGGACTAACTGGCAGTGGCCACACCTCCATCACGGGGACTGACAGAGAGAGGCCACGCCTCCATCACGGGGACTAACAGAGAGAGGCCACACCTCCATCACTGGGACTGACAGAGAGAGGCCACAACTCCATCACGGGGACTGACAGAGAGAGGCCACACCTCCATCACAGGGACTAACAGAGAGAGGCCACACCTCCATCACTGGGACTGACAGGATCAGGCCAAACATCCATCACTGGGACTGACAGGCAGGGGCCACACCTCCATCACTGGGATTGGCAGGCAGGGGCCACACCTCCTTTACTGGGACCGACAGACACAGAGGCCTCCAGCAGTCATATATAGTTAACTGAAACTGAAAACAAAGACCACACCTCCTGCAGTGACTCAGAAAGGCAGAAAGGCCACTGACAGGGTTCATTGGGACTGACACGCACAAATGTCATGCCTCGTTGGGACAGACATTCACAGGCCACTCCTTTTTCTCTCAGACGGACAGACACAGGCCGTATACCTTCTTCTCTGAGACTGATTAAAGGCCTTGCCTACTTTTCTAGTCCTGGCACACCTTTCATTAGTCTCAGCAACATTTTCCATTTGGACTGACAGGCACTGTGGCCCCACCTTCAGTTAGATAGACGTATACAGACACCTGGATCCATTCAGTACCCAATTCCTCTTAGCTAGACAAACAATGGAGATTCTTTTGGCTGTAAAGACACAAGATTTTGAGGAATCGTTACACTTTAATTTAAATGAGACCTTATAGCTTATATTGATATGCGATTTTCGGATTAAAAACTGAGCCAAGTGACATCAACGTGGTCTACAATTACTAACTGTAGCCCATGTGCTGCTCTACACAATGTCTCTGCCTCTTTCTAAACCCCACAATAACACTGAACTAAATAAGAGGCCAGTGAAAATAACACTGCTATGTCTGGTATTTTTTTTTTTACTCTCCCACTATTATCTTCTCCGAGTCTAGCTCCCATAAACCTCCTCACTAAGTGTCCAGTAGATGGCTCTGTTTGACCAGAGTGCCCACTCGTTCCTTTTTCTCTCTTTCTCTTTCTCCCTTTGTGGATTGCGTCATGCCTTCCCCAAACCTTGCTCGTCTCCATGCTGCCCCTCCTCTGACCAGCTCTCTCAGATCACCATGGCCACCTTCTACACAAATACACACACAGATCTTATTCCTCCCTGCTTCCAATGAACCCACCACTCACCTACACACACATCCACACACGCACACATATTCCCCCCACACACATCCACACGCTCACCTACAGCCACAGGGGAACCACTGCATGCAAAACGATGCTAATTAAACTAATTCTACTGATACTTGTAATGTTGAAGAGGCTCCTATTACCAGCGCTAATGGAGAAGAGGGCTAATAAATATGCAGGCACAATCGCGCACTATAATGCCTATGGTAATGCGTGAGATGACTTTCATTCGTAACATGCCTCAGTGGCCATGATCCACCCACCCACCCACCCACACACACACACACACACACAAATCTATGACCTAGGTGCATCTTCAGCGTGTATTAGTAAAACAGTACACATCGCTCTCCTGTGGCCGGGCACAATAAAGGCAAAGCCATGTTGCAAACGCTAACATCAAATACACGTCCTGCTACACCTAGAAACGTTAATGCTAACGCTAATCGAAGATCATTAATGTTAATACAGAACGGAGCCTATCTGAGAAAGAATGTCTCGAAGCAAGCGAGCTCATTATGAGAGCTTCAGTAGCTAGTGAGCTATGAAAGAATTAAACTAGTAAAATCAGAAAAGATTGACTTTAGCAGATAATAGAGAAAGGAAGGGAAAGTTCCAAATGTTCCAGCTCAGGACATTTGTTTGAGTAAACTTCCTGTGCTTTAGCTCACATCTATTGAAAAGAGTGCATGCTTGTATTTACATAGAGAAAAAATGCCATTTATATGCCTTTATGTACTTAATAAAGCAATACTGGACAGTGACATGCAGTGCACCATGCTAGCAGTAATGGTCTGTGTTAGTTGCAATAACATTCTGAGGTAAAACAGTCAAGTAAAGATGTTATTAATAGAGTAAGAATTAATACACTAATTCAATAATGACTAAATGTGTATTCGAAGCATTAAGTGACACATTATGAGCTGAATCCAGTCATAAGGTAAGTCACGAATATGAGCACAAACGAGCAGTAAAATAAAAATATTCGTTTGGCTCAAAAGGCATTTTGTGTCTGTGTGTCTTCCATTTGGAATAATAAAGACGGAAATTGTTTTTACATCGCATACTCATATAAATCTAAATCTCGGCTGTACTCTTAGTAATAATGTTATGTCAGAAAAGCCAGGTTTCCTGACACAATAATGTAATTTAATGCTCGCTTGCCAGGGTGGATATTACACTTAAAGAACCTTTTCTTTTCCAATATCAAAAGTAAAGACAATTCAGGAATACCAGAGGCACTGGGAGAAGATGCAATAACACCTCATATATTTATAATATATATTTATTAGCCTAGTTGCTATTTTCATTTTGGTGCTCTGAGGGTTTTTTTTGGAGCCAAACAGCTTATAGTGTGACACTTCCTGTTTGAAGATGTGCTCTAATTTGATTGTACGACGGAAAAAAATGAAGAGATTAGCATATTAGGTGGTAGCATATGGTTCTGTATATATGTAACATCGAGCTTTAATCTGTTTTAGCGCGGTATTATAAACCAAATCTTGTTCGAAAAAAGAAAACATGCCACACAGCAAAAGCAAGAGCGTCGGCCTGGTGTGCTAGCAGGTTAGCTAACAAACACACAACATGTGTTTTGACCACTGGGATTTATGAAGGCTTTACTCTGAGCACAAACAAGGCTCCTTTCCTAATCCCAAAAAAACCCTGCTGTAAACTGGGTCTGTGTGTGGACGTCCTGGTGCTCTAATTCGGTGTATTTAGGAGGAAACGAGCATCCTCAGGCTGATTAGTGTGTGTGTGTGTGTGTGTGTGTGTGTGTGTGTGTGTGGCGTGATAGTTGATGTTTCGAGTTGCTCTAACCGACTGAACTACAGACCCTTATAGTAATAGATAAAGACAGTAGGCAATAGTGTGGAAAAAACTGGGCCTAAACAAGTGGATGCACATATACAAACACACACATGCGCACACACACACACACACACACACACACACACACACACACAGCAGTAGAGTGGATAGTAACACAGTCAGCAACAATAAGAACTAGAGAAACACCGGTTAGCATGTCGGTCCCCTTAGATTTATTTTTGATCCTGTTTTTTGTCCTGTGGATTGGGGTGCATGGTGAGAAAGCAGCACTCTTAGGAGACAAGCAAAAATACATTTAATTTAAAAAAGGCTATTCCTGACCCTGCGGATATTTGACTCTAGTAGAGTCGTAGAAGATTAATGTGTGTGTGTGTGTGCGTTAGTGTGTGTTGGGGTGCAAAAAAGCAAAAGGAAAAAACGCAGACGCTAATACAGTACTGAAATATAGATCGGAGTGAAAATGCAGCCAATTAGCAAAGGCCTTGAGGAAGTGATGCAAAGTGACCACAAAAGAAGTGGAGATCATTAGCATGCTGAACAAATAGAAAGAGAGAAAGGCAGGGGATGTACTTTTATTGTAGTGCTATAGAGTTTTTTAAAACAAAGTGGTCAGTGTTTAACAACCTTTTTCATATGGTCGTTGAGGCTCGAGGTTGATTTTGGAGTGGATCCTGTTTCACTTTTATTCCTGTTTGGATATTGGCTTCGATCGGTGTTTCACTATTTGCATTTTTCCATAAACTTAATCTGTATATATAATAAATGTTGAAAAAATATGGAATTAATATTTAATACATTCGTCATTGTGGTGTACAGCTGTGAATATGAGAGTCTGATATCGAACTGCTCCATTAGGAGACCCTGTGATAAATGCAGTAAGATGTAAACTAGCTCGCTAGCTCACTGCGATGGCAAGAGTCAACTTTTCACATTCCAAACTCTTGCACATTCAAAGATCCTGAAATGTTTCTGTGAAAGCAAAGATGCGGAGATTTGACAGTCCATTTTTGGTAGCTCTACGGCGTTAAACAGTGTATTATTTTACATATATTATTCATAACAATGTAAAATAACATGTTCAGGGATATTTTTCAAAGTGAAAGTTTTCACTTCTGCAGCCTTATTCGGGTTTAATAACATTGTGTGCTGGTGTCGCCGTTTTAATAAAATCTTGTCAGTTTGTGGGAGTTGAGGCATCCAAAAGTGCCAATTGCTAGAAGGGCGGACAAGCATAACGATTTCAGAGAATTTTAGTATAAGATTTAAGCTGAAATATCACTTCAGTAGTCGTAACTAGAAGTGTGTGGTTATCAGACAAGGCCTATACACTGCAAGCCAATGCCCCATGACCACACGCTACCCCTCTGCTTACTCATCTGATGATATGCTTTGACACATAGCATGAGCGGTCCACCCGCGCCTCCAGCTCTCCCTTGATACGCCTCCGTATATCCCTTCTTTACACCACCTGCTTCTGAACTCCCACCCCTTCGTACTGTCGCCCCCGTTCTTCCAGAATCGCGTCCAAAATGTTTTTTTGACATGCTGCCAAGATGAAACAATCACACGTCGAGGATAAAATAAAGCTCCTTTGCTTTTGTTCCTGTATTATTTCTGAGCACTGAAAATTAATTCGGAGTCTGATTAGAGCTTGGAGGTTGCTCCAGGCTATGTTGGTATGTTTGGTGGGATTTTAGAACGTGTCGTGGAAACGTCTGTGTGAAAACGGATGACGAGGTGGGAAAAAAATTGAGCTTTGAGTTGAGTTCAATGACATGAGGTCATGACCCCTCAAACTTTGATTAGCCTGAATTTGCACTGGAAGAAAAACGAAAATAGTAATGAATCGCATGAAATCAGATGTAAAGAGAACGAGAACTTAAAGCGATATTTAATTAACCTCCAAACTTATCTTTAATGTTCATATCATTCCTATTTCACTAGAGATTCATTTTTCGACCGTCACATTAGCCGGAACTGATTCGACGAATTAGGCTAAAAACATGCTGAAGTGCTCGTTTAAAAACAGAGGGGGACATGAATCATAACACAGCAAGAAATGGGGAAGGGGAAAAAAAATACAGTGCGTTTGAGGTGATGGACGGAGGAGCCGTGAGGGACTAAGCTATCGTTATCTCGCCATGAAGCGCCTGCAAGCGGAGAAAACGTGAGCTAACTACAAAGAACATGGACGCTCCTGTGAACCATATGCACATGCAGAGTCTGTGTCTATCATGTGCTCTATTGCTTTATTCCCATTTATGTTATATCGATGTGTGTGTGTATACATATATATATGTATACACACACACACACACACCATTCTTTTTTATACCTATTTATAAGGTATAAAGGTGTGTGTTTACACAAACATGTGCATGCTTGTACACACCTCACCATGTTTATATTCTGTGGTGCATGTAGCATCATTACTAGTAACATCATTACTTATTATTAGTGAATGCAACTGTATGCATGTGTGTCTGTGTGTGGGATAGAGAGAGAGAGAGAGAGAGAGAGAGAGAGAGAGAGAGAGAGAGAGAGAGAGAGAGAGAAACAGAGAGAGAGGGTGTGTGTGTGTGTGTGTGTGTGTGTGTGTGTGTGTGTATGTGTGTAGGTAGCATATGGCGTGTTGTTATGCACTCCATCTTAACCCAGCCTCCTCTCTCCTCCCTGCATGACAGCAGTACACTCTCGCAGGAAAGGCACTGGACTGCAGCTTTTCAAGGGCAATGTGCCCGTGCACACACACACACACACACACACACACACACACCCTTGTCATTGAGAAAGAGTTTGCTATTGGTACCCAAACAAAGTCATGGACATTGAAATGCATGCATTGAGATATATATATATATATATATATATATATATATATATATATATATATATATATATATATATATATATATATATATATATATACATACACACACACACACACACACACACACACACACACACACACACCTTTGGAGGACTCTGTGCCATAGGGGTCTGTCAGATAGGACTGCCAGGCGTCTTTGACGGCAGATTTGTACACTTCCCGGTTGTCCAGGCTCTGCAGTGGGCGAACGTTATTGCGTAGGTACTCCACTGACTTCACATGGTCCTGCTGCTCGGTGGTGAAGATGGAGTAGAACGCCTCCAGCTGCGTCACCGAGACAAATACAGAGAGATGTTTGTCAATACAGTACAAAAAAACTTCACCAAGGCTATGTTTACCTAAAGAAAAGAAATTCTTGGCTGAATAAGTTTTTGCTAAGTTCTGAAATCTGCTTTATATACATTCACACATGCAAAGAGAAACATGCTTCCTCTCAGAGTGCTTCAGAACAGTAGCTTCAGAATGTCAGAGAGCACATAACATTATAACATCAAGTGCAGCTCGTATGCTAAAGAGGGAAAAAAACTCATCTTTGAGTACATCACATAATTCAACCCCCGGCGTAGAATAGCGCCTCTTGTGAGGATTATTCAGTCAATCTGCCGATTATTTCAAACCTTTTTTGAGGGTTTTGTCACAGGAACTAAGCGGAAGATTAAAAAACCCGCATTTGCAATGATCCAAAAGTATGCGCCGAGGACTTGCGTTGACATTACAGTGTGTGTGTTTGTGTTCTTTATTTAATTCAATCTGCTCTGAAATATTATTTCTGCATCCATTTTCACAATTAATTTAAGACAATTCAAGAGCTTTGCTGCCCACTGGAACATACTGCACAGAACAAGTATTTAAGAAGTAAAAACTCAAAGCCATTGGTGTCGACATGGACACCTTTTCCTCCAACAAGTCTAGTCTGTCTTGTTCCTAAGTTGCTGAAATATCTATAATATATACTCAAATAGAGGGGACGTAATTGAAGAAAAAAACTTGCTTTTGCTGTGAACTTGTCTTGTCAATTGCAAAATGTAATCAGGTCATCTGATGATTACAATATTAAAGCCATATATAAATCCTACAACAATTCATTTATTTATTCATTCATACCTTCATTCATCGATTTGCGTTACACCCAATTCTTTTTATATTACACCTTTTAAAAAAGTATTTCCCAGAAGGGTTTATGAGCCTGAGATGAAAATACATCCATTGTCCATCCATTTATACACTAATTCACACCTAGAGCCAATTTACTGAAACTAAAGAACGACCCCGCTGACACATGCAGAACTCTTCCCAGACCCTAAACGGTAAAGTTTTACCCAGAGATCCTGGAGCTATGAGGCAGCAATAATCCTCAGTGTGTCACTCCAATCACAATCAGACATAAAATATCCACCGTGTACCTCCGTTCATACGCTCACACCAAAAACTCTAAGTTCAGGATTAAACCAGAGGTCCTGGAGCTTACAAGGCAGCAATGATCCCCAGTGTGCCACTCCAATTATAATCAGTGTTGGGTAAATGACTCTGAAAATGTAATTATAACGTTTGAGTTATTGCGGTATAACCTGATTGATTTTGGATTTATTACACAAACTTGATATTAATACTTTTTTATTACCAAACATAAAAGTGTCCCTTTACAAGCACGGCCGAAAGTCGATTAGCATGCACGCGTCTGTTTAAAAGAGCCGCATCCTCACATAACAGATGATTGAGAATTATGGATCCGGGTCTTAGAAATGACGAGGGCACTGAGGGCCAAAAAAGAGGCACAAACCGTGTTTTCAAGTTTCCACTACTCATGAGATGGAAAGTGTGGGCTTTGCAATTTGCTACGTTTCACCTGAATGTTTCACAAATGGTATGAGAAGAAAAAGAAGAAAAAAATCATTCTGTATGTGTTTTCATTAAGTATTTTTTTTTTTTTTAGGTAGTGTGCACTGCATGAAGAGTAATCATCACTACAATACACTTGCTAATAAATCGTTACTATGAACCCTTTCAATGAAGAGAATAAAAAGCTCCAAAGACCAAAACAGGAGATATATCATTAACAGCTGTAATGAGAGCTATCAAGCAGTTTATGAACACACTCTGTAAATTAAGAATTAATAGACCATGATTAAAAAAATGTTAGCAAGTAATCCATAGAAAGATAACAGTAATCTGATTATCACACTGCACCTGGTGTAATGTTTCTAACCACACTGCAAAAAGGACAGAAAAATCTAATCACATTTGTATTGCATTTGTTATATTATAATATTATATAAATATACACAATATGGACAAATGTTTGTGGACACCTGACTATAAGATTGTTATGTGCCTTTGGAACATCCCATTCACATTTAGTCCTCATAAGCTTTTATAATAACATCCAACCTTCTCTTCTGGGAAGATGCTCGACAAGATTTTGGAGATTTGTGATCATTCAGGTACAAAGGTATTAGTAAAGTCAGGTAGTGATGTAGGTGAGGTGAGGAGGCCTGCAGTCAGTGTTCACATTCATCCCAAAGGTGTTCGATAGGGTTTGAGCTTTAGAGCATTTCACTCATGATCACCAATGTAAAGCATATTTTCATGGAGTTTGCTTTGTACACAGGGGCATGGTCATGCTGGAACAGGTTCAGGTCCCCCAGTTAAAGTGAAAAGTGAGGAGAAGATTTCATGCTTCCTCATCCAAAAACATTCTATACTGTGTGCCTCCAAATTTGTGGGAACAGGTTGAGGAAAGAACTACATATGGCTGAAAAACGACATGTCACCCAATACTATATATATGTGTAAGTGTGTGTATGTACTGTTTATATATATATATATATATATATATATATATATATATATATATATATATATATATATATATATATATATATATATATTTTAAGCACTTATTTGTAGAAAAATGCAAAATTATCTGCCAAATGAAAAAAAAAATACTCATCTTAAGCTGAAAACGAGTCCAGAAACAGGTATAATCTTATATTCGGTTTATTGTAAATGTATAATAAAAACACTACATAAGTATGACAATATTAAAGATATTTTCATTCGCCATGCTTACGTTTTGCATTTCAGAGGCCGCAAATCGGTCGTGTAATCGGTCATGTAAACCGAGCAGTGCCATTGACATTTAATGTAACTATAATGTATAATGTAACATATAGTGTGTGTGTGTGTGTGTGTGTGTGTGTGTGTGAGAGAGAGAGAGAAAGAGAGATAGAAAGAAAGTGAGACAGAGAGAGGCATATGATATCTAGAAAATACAGCTATATCAGCACAACAGACATCTGTGTGTGTGTGTGTGTGTGTGTGTGTGTGTGTGTTTGAGTGTGTGTGTGTGTGTGTGTATGTACCAGTGCTTGTAAGCACTGCCCTCTAACAGGCCTCCAGAGACTGAATAGATATATAGATCAGATGAATCTCAGCCTGGGATTTATTCTCGCTAAATCCCCTTCCTTCCATCCTATTTACTCATTTTGCACTCGTTTCCTAAACAGCTCTTCTCTCGTGAAGACCGAGCGAGTCGGAGAGCAGGTGTGAAAGAAAAGCACGGCCAGGTGGGGCGCCACATAGGCCATAACCATCACACAAACTCATCTCCATCAGCACCAGCTGCCCAACACTCTGCCTCCCTGTCCCTATAGCTTTTCATCACTCCATTCCTCTCTCTCTCTCTCTCTCTCTCTCTCTTTTACACACACTCTTTAGATAAAACTCTTGTATTTATCAGATAGATAGGGAGTAAGTGCAGAAAGAGACACTGCTTGGTGACAGGGAGACGCTGTGACACGTTTTCTCAGAATCGGGAGAGTTTATTCATGAAACAGGATACAAATAACAAGTGGACGGGTTTGCAAGCCTCGTTAGCACTAGCACTGGAATTAACAATGTTGCTTTTCAGCTTGGCAATAAGACAGATGTTGTGATATTCTATATTTTGTTGTATCTCAAACAATCCTCAGAACTCACTTCAATGTTCATGTGCTTTTTTTTTGTTTTTTGTTCAGTTTTTGTTTCTTGACCAAAAGTTTTTTAATGCTAGAACTAGATGTTTTATGATAGAACTAAGGATTGATTAAACAAAAAGTGTTTTCCTCACCAGGCCAAATGTCAAAAACTCCACGATGACAAAACCGTCAGATGTTGATATCTTTTGGACGAGGACGTTTGATCCACAAGACAGAGCTGCTCTAGCCATGTGTCAATATGCAGCGATGTGAGATAATCTCCAAATCTGCGACTCTTTAATATGGCCGAAACCTCGGAGGTAAACAGCTTAGTGCAACAATAATCCTGAGAATCTGTGCATGAAGCAAAAAAAGTGAACTAATCCCTGATGAGATGCCACACCATACACCAGCTCTTTACACAACACAGATTTGAGTGCCTGTCACAATATTCATTCATAAGGGTTTATGCGTTTTTGTGTGTGTGTAGCCTGTGTGTGACATGTACCAGCTGTGTGTCAGACCTGTGTGAGCGAGAAGGCATCGATCTGCGCTAAAAGTACCTCTGAGCTACGCCTGTCGCTCGCTGTGACCTAGTTTCACCGACTCATCAGCAACAAAGAGAGATAAAAAGAAAAAAACGAGAGCGCGAGGGGAAAAATACGGAGTGCAAAAAAAGAAATAAGAGAGAGGCGGCACGGTTGTGGTCATCGTCTATGGCCGCTTTTATCTGTTTCTTTTCAAACACAAATCACAGGAGGAAACAGGAGGACAAAAGCGCTCCCGGTGTCAATCGCTTTAAATGACCTCCTAATGGCCACTAACTGGAGGAGAAAGGATGGAAATAAAGTCTTGCCTTGTCATGAAAGGCTGTGAGCCACCCTAGGTTAAAAACTCTTTCTGTGCCTCTGCGTCTCCTTTCTCTCTGGATGTCATACTTATAATGAAATACATGGCAAAAATAAATCAAATTCTTCCTTTGACAGACATTTCACAGTCAAACGACCCCAGACTATAACAGCACAAGATTTCGGTGCTGAATAATATAATAATTGAATAATTTCATTGCCTTCTATCGATCTTTTTTAATGTTTTCAGATGTACAGAAAACATCCTGATAAGCAAAGTACAAAAATCTAATTATTTCATACTACGTGTCGTTCTTAAACATTTAAACTCAAAACGTACAGTGTTATAAAATGCCACCACAAAAAAAAAAAAGTTTGGGATTTAGAATGACAGCCAAGTATTCACAACTTGGAGAATATAACCGCAGGCTGTGCTTCCCTAATATTACAAAGTAAAAAAAATCTTTATTGTTAATATCAGTGAGACTCTAAGAGTAGCAGGTGAAAAAGCAAGCGTCTGATGGCTGATCCGGTCTTATGTGAAATATGTGTTATCCAAGGCTACTCAAGTGTCGAACATCAACAGACATGAAAAAACCCAATGATACGGACTAGTCAGTGAAAATATAGTGTAAGAGTATAAAACTAGCCTGTCTTGTCGATTGCAAAACTGTATATTATTTTTTTAACTGTACAGTGTTTAACTACAGAACGCAACTCCAAAGACTTCTGAACTTAAAATTCTTTGTCGAAAAAAGTCGTCAAGGCTTTACCAACCCAAACTGCTCTGTCATTGAATCATCATAGCTGCTCACACAATAAACCAAAAAGTAGCTTTTCACACTTAATACTCCATAATTCCAACCTTCAAAGGTACAAACTTACACCAAAAATCATTTACAGCCAAATTATAAGGGCAAATAAGTGCTCAATAAGAAAAATCTATCGCGTTTGAATCCAGTTACGTGTCAAAAACAATCAAACTTCTCTTCCGCCTGAAGTTGATGTGTGATGTATCCGAGCCGGCGTATGAAATTTTCGACCAGTTGTGACTCAGCGCTCCAGACACACAGCACAGAACGTGAATGACTATTACAGGGCTGCCACACAGACTCACAGCTGCTCACGGAAATATCATATTATAGCATATTCTTCTGTCCTATGCTCAAAAATCCTATGTTCTGTAGCTAATTAAAGTGAACACAGGAATTAAATGTAAATATAGTCGTGACCTGAAACATTATTCCTGCTTGTTGTCAAAGTTACACATGTGTATATACATGAAAAAAATCTGTGTTAGAGATATTTATCCTGCTGTTTTTTTACTAAATATACTTTCTGTCCTCTCGGTTTTATCCTCTCCTTCTCCTTTTTGCTGACACCAGCTGTCCGACTGATAGACTGATTCTATCTTTTCACCGTTCCATGGATGAGTGTGCGATACTGGACCGCCCCAGTAGCCTTCTCCTCCTCCCCCTTCTTATCGTCGTGTCTCTTGCTTCCTCGGCGTGCTCGCACAAATCAGCTGAATTCGTCATCCACACTTGGCCTGCTTTCGTCGCGCTCCATAAGCAAACTCATTTCAGCTCATTAGGGTTTAAGCCAAACACTCTTCGTGCCGGAGAGGCGGAGGAGAGGGGTAGCCGAGAAGGAGAGGAGGGTGGTGGGAGGTTGGTAGGAGGCCTCGGGACGTCTAGTTAACGCACCGTCACACAGCTTCCTTCGGCTGTTTGTTTCCATTATTACAGAGCGGCATACAGCTTACTATGTGAGCCGCCTGTGTCAATTAACAAGTGCAGGAGGATGGAATTATCCAGCAACTTGCATTTTTATGCCCGACCTTGATGTTGATGTGGGAGAGAATCGAACAGGCCGCAGAGATAAAGAGAGAAGGAGCAGTGGATGAAAGAGAATGAAATGAGTTTGAGAATGAGTTTGAGATTGTGTTTGTGATCGCAGATAATTAGAAAGATCCAGTGTGCAGCCTGGCTCTTATTCCTAAGTGCTATTCATTTCGTAAGGCATTTACTACCCTGCAGAATTTTGTTGCAACCTCAGCTAACACACCTAATGTAGTACGATAAGTGAGGTTTGTGTGATAAGCGTGGAAAAATACCTATCAGGGCGGCGCATTTGGGTTAAATCTGTGTTAAACACCCTCTTTTCTGGATGCTCACATTCTTATTATCCTGAGTATGAGTTTGGTGAGAGCTTAACGGTGTGAACATTCATATAGAAATGATCCCTCCATAAAATGTATGTTAAATCACTGCAATGTCTGCATTTCTTTGTATTTTGCAGCTCCTGGCTGGCTCACCAGTTCTTAGATTATAAAGTGAGCCAGTTCGAAGTTGCAAAATGCATATAAGAAATAAAAAAACTCTTACACATTTCAAATAACATGCATACACTCACCTGTCTGTAGGACAGGAAGACGGGCCGGCTGAAGACAATCCACTCGACGACTTTACTGCAGGGTGGAGTAGTGAGAGAGCCGATGTACCGGTAGTAGCTCCCAATAGAAGATGGCAACAGGTCCCTCAGAACAAAGGGCTCCAGAAATGTCTCTTTCTCTGAAAATAACAGGATAATATATTGTAAATATACAGCATTTCCATCCATAGCAATTTAGGTTAATTTTGATCCGCTGTGGTGACCCCTAATGGGAGAAGCCGAAAGAAAAAGAAGAAGAAGATATGCACTGGAACATTAAAAATAACTGCAATGCATTTTCATAATAGTACACTGTGAGAGTATTCTGTACACAAAGTATATTGTGGAACAGATGTTTCAGAGCAGAAACCCTACTACTGAAGCAACAACCTATGTGCAACCTTCATATTTTAATTTATTGTGTTGTATAGCCGGTTGTATAAGTCTTAGCTTTCCATTTCCACAACCCAGGTAAACTCATGCAGGGAATTGATAAGCAGATGATGCATTAACCTTTCTTATCTAACATTAGCACTAGGCTCTGTGACTTTTTTTTTTTAATGCAAGATTTATTTATTATAAAAATCCTTGGGATGCTTTGACATCCTGGTGAACCACAGGACAGGAAACTTATTTGCATGCAATTTATAGAGTTCCTACATTCAAGCAGAGAAATGTGAACACGAGCAGTCATGCGGTTCATTCTGTGCCACCTAGTTGATGATGGGTTCCCTTTTGAGTCTGGTTCCTCTCAAGGTTTCGTCCTCACACCATTATAGGGAATTTTTCCTTGTCATTGTCTCCGGTGGATCACTCATTAAACTTATAGGCATTAAACTTATACATTTATATTTCATTACCTATTTGCCTTTATAAAGCTGCTTTGGGACAATGTAAAAAAAATGCAAATAAACCTGAATTGAACTGAATTAAATATTGGTTTATACTGGAAAATCCACTAATTTACTCTGCATCTACAAACATAACAGATAAAACAAATCTCTGCTTGTATACACAGCAAACAGTAGCTGTATTTTTGACTCTGAATGCTTCAAAAGCTTTTTTTTTTATCATGGTTGTTGGCTTTCCCTGAATGACACATGATCAATAGCAAAAAAAACCCAATAAAGCTGACCAATTCTGCAAAGGATGCAATCTGTGACGTTCTCATCCCAATCCTGTTTGGATCGAATTGCACCCACGAGGCACAAATGTTCAGCTTGGCTTTATGACATGAAGATCCTTTAAATGAAAGATTTGAGTGACAATGATGTAAGCATAGCTTGTCAAATCACTAGCCCAGATTTGAAATGAAAAAATAAAATAAAATAAAAGAGAGAGAGACTACAATAGAGAATCTTGCTCAAAAGGGTTTACCAGCAGATGAAAAGCTGCTGCATATGCCGTGGCCTACTTAATCAGAGCAGTCGGGATTAAAAAGCCTAAAGCCGAGGAAAGGAGAACTAGTTCTGATAGACTGCTGGTGCTGGGAATCCACTTGTCCCCACCCACATGGTTCAGTTAGTGATTTGATAAGACCATACTATGATCTTCACACTCGCTGGACACTTGAAGGTTTCGGAGTGATGTTTCAGGAAGCGCTTGTCATTGTTCAGTAGATCTTTAAAATATTAATCCAGTTTTGCTTTCATTTACTGTTAAAAAAAGACAGATTCCAAGTTTGGTCATTTCTTTCCAAGGGCTCTAAGATTTCACTGAATCGGACAGCAGGGGGTGGCGAAGAGGCGTGGAGGAAATCATTAAGATGTATGGGTTTGCTTGGAGTGTGTTTAAGTGGCTATGCTAATGTGTTTTTGCAGTGTGCATATTAGAGTTAGGGTTGAATGAATGGCAATCCACATGAGATTACACAGGAGGTGAGCAACTGGAGTGAGGAAGACTAAGAGAGGTAGAAAGAGAGGCTGCGGCTCAGTGGCATGGTAATGGATGAGACTGGCTGCTTGCACACACACACACACTGACACACACACATGCACACCCAGAGCCATGGGTCAGAATCCCCCAACTGCAGAACTATAACCAACCTAGCAAGCTACCAAGTCTGTCCTTAAAACATAGACTTTTCTGAACAGCAGGAGCAGAATTCTATGAGTCTGTCTGTGCTTTCATGATTATATATCATATTGCATGAGTCACTGTGGGGAAAATAAATGATTTCTTCACAGTGGAGGAGTGAATGTTAGCCGGTGCGAAAAAACATACAGCAAGGTCGGTTTATTTCTTAACAACACCTGCCCGAAAATAACAGTTTTATTTCATATCTAGCATGTTTTTTTTGCGTTGAATGAGTTGAAAAATCATGTTGGGGTGTCAAATAACCCAACCAGGCACAACTTAATGGTCACAGATCAGGTGTAACATTATGACCACCTGACTAATATTGTGTTGGTTCCTATTTTGCTGTTAAAACAGTTCTGACCTTTCGATCATTAACAGCATTAACATCTTCAGCAGTTTGAGCTACAGGAGCTCCTCTGTTGGATCGGATCACATGGACCAGCCTTCGCTCCACACGTGCATCACTGAGCCTCGGCCGCCCGTGACCCTGTCGCCAGTTCACCGCTGTTCCTTACTTGGGGAACTTTTGATAGATACTGACCACTGCAGACCAGGAACATCCTACAAGAGCTGCTGACAAAATGTCTACTTGCTGCCTGATAAATCCCACACACTACAGGTGCCATGACGAAGAGATAATCACTTTATATAAGTTATTCACTTTACTGCTCATAATGTTATAATGTCATAATCGGTGTACTACTGTATATTCAACCTAATTACATTCTGTATAAACTGTACAATACAAACTTCATATATGTACATATGTAAATCATCTGAGCATGTTGCACATCTTGCACAGATATACTGTATATGACTATATACCATATCTTATTACCTTCTGTACATTAATCATTGTACATCACTGTACATTGTAAATAACTTCTGGTTAGATGCTAACTGCATTTCTTTGGCTCTGTGCATGTACATTCCACAATGACAATCAACTTCAATCTAATCTAATCTAATTGAATCTAATCTAATCTAATGACAAGTAATTATCTTAGAGCGATTTCAGAACGGTCAAAACATTCTATGTGCCACACCCATCCATAGACAGGAGTCCAAGAGAGCACAAGTGTCTGTGGGTTCTGATTGAGATGGATCCCATGTGCTCACCTCATCGTCAATCAGAGCGACACTCGCAATCTTAGGCATGTGTAAGTTGGTGTATGCAGAAGACAGCGCATAGTGCTTGCCTTCGTAACAATAAATCCGTAATTGAATCCAAACAAATGCATTATT
This sequence comes from Silurus meridionalis, assembly GCF_014805685.1. Lineage (NCBI taxonomy): Eukaryota > Metazoa > Chordata > Actinopteri > Siluriformes > Siluridae > Silurus > Silurus meridionalis. The sequence goes on from NC_060902.1 coordinate 14,182,978, forward strand.
TGGTCTAAAAACATCCTCAAATAAATACCAGTCCATCCTAGCATTACATAATGAATGAAACGAAGAAAAAATCTGACTTCAGCAGGAAGAGCCAGGTAAGCATGTAGTGTGTTTTTTTCTTTTTTTTTTTTTGAGCTACAAACACAGCACTACAGTACAATCCGAGCCTGAAGTCATGCTGAAGTTTACACAGCGAGAGAACAAAGGACTCGTGCCGGCATTAAAGTTTAAACCGAGACAGGGCCCCGGAGGTTCACATAAAGGTTGACTCGTCCCCGGAAATATTCACAATGCTACACATCACACACGGGTTCGCATGCACGGAATGACAAATTCAGTGCATGAGCTGTGTCTACTAACATGGGACTTTTTGTATGGACACAGTTCTAATGTGTGGTTAAATATTAAGTGAAGGAAATGAGTGGATGAGCAGAAGAAAGCAGACAGCTGGGCTGTGCAGGGCTTTCCATCTGCACCGTGTGTGTGTGTGTGTGTGTGTGTGTGTGTGTGTGTGTGTGTTTAAAATTCTCCACACACGGACAGTGATGACATACTGAGTGTACAATCAGAGTCTATAAAGATGTTAGTATTTAAATGTAAATGAATATTAATGAGATCATAACGAACATCAGCACTTGCACTGCATCATGCATATGGATCGGGCCATGAAAGATGAAATGTGTGTTGCATATTATGGAAAATTGTTGTGTATATATTTACGAGCATTATGGCTTTCATGATGCTGAGATATAATGCTGGAGGGGGGATAATTTAGGCAGAATCCCAAACTGCTTTTTATGCACAGTTGGGTATATGATCATAACATATAATATAAAATGATGGTGCTGTAGAACCTACATAGTGTACTACACCGATCAGGCATAACATTATGACCACCTGTCTAATATTGTGTTGGTTCTCATTTTGCTGCCAAAACAGTCCTGACCTGTTGAGCATTGAGCAACAGCATTAACCTCTTTAACAATTTGAGCTGTCGCCGGTTCACCACTGTTATTCCTTGGAGCACTTTTGATAGATACTGACCACTGCAGACCGGAAACATCCCACAAGAGCTGCAGTTTTGGAGATGCTCTGACCCAGTCGTCTAGACGTCACAATTTGGCCCTCGTCAAACTCACTTACGCTCGCCATTTTTCCTGCTTCTACCAGGACAACTTTGAGGACAAAAAGTTCACTTGCTGCCTGATAAATCCCACACACTACAGGTGCCATGATGAAGAGATAATCAGAGTTTCTTCTCATCTTGTCCCATACGACCTCTCAGAAAATGTATA